>NC_057797.1:557162494-557327969 GCF_018294505.1 Triticum aestivum | reverse complement strand
TGGCCGCGGCGAACGGCGTCGGTGGCGACGGGTTCCGCTCGGGCGAGGAGAACAGAGGAGGGGGAGAGTGTTCCGGGGAGAGGATGAGGACGCGGGAGAGTGAGGGAGAAGTGAGAGTGGGTCGGGGGCTGCGTGGCATCGCGGGAGGGACCAGGGGAGGAGGAGGTAGCCAGGCAGGGAGGAGGTGGCCGGGGCGCGTGGCCGCGCGGGCCGGGCGCGTGCCCGTCCTCCTGGCAGAGGAGGAAGGCGACAGGGGAAGGAGGTGGGCTGGGCCGGCCAGATGGAGCTGGGCCAGGTAAGTGGCGCCAGGTAAGTGGCCCAGGTGGCCTTCTCTCCCTTTCTATTTATTTCTGTTCTGTCTTTTACTTATTGTTTTCTAATTTTTCTGCAGCTTTGTGGCTTTATTAAAGTATACTAAATCAATCCCAAAAATCATGCAACTGCTCATGACCACTGCTAGAAATATATCCTACAGTAAACATTTCAGTTTGGGATTATTTGAGCATTTAAAATATTTTATAGTATTTAAATGCCCAAATGCAAATAAGTAATGATTTAAATTCAAAGTCCCAAAAATAAATCCTTTTAAAATGTTCATCATTTTTGGTTTGGATCAAAACCCTTGCCAAAAACATTAAACATCTAAGGAGAGCATTTTGGAGCAATGAATGAGATTTTAGGGTTTTTGCCCATCTTTTATTTAGGGTTTTGAGGCTTCCAATTTCCCTCAGTTCAAATTTCAGAATTTAAACATGATGCACACATGAAGCTAGCCTAGAGCATTACCAGAAGCTAGGGATGTGACAACTCACCCCCACTAAACAAGAATCTCGTCTCGAGATTCAAGCGTAGGGTAAGGTGAAGGGGTAACGCAGACTAGTATAATCTTCACGATCCAGGGTGCACTTCAATTGAATGTTGATTCATTCACCATCATTGTCTTGAAGTCTTGCCTTGAGAACTCCAACTATCATGACAACGAGAGGAAAGGAAAGACCCTAAAAGAATTGTTCCTCTCGAAGGTCGAACAACTCAGGATTAACCCACGGAATGAGACATAACAACATCTCTCGAGCTGAGAGACGAAGCACACCTCTAGAGGAATGGAGTGGAACAAATGACGGAGGTTTACCAGGTAGACTACAATTCCGCACTTACGAGGGTGGTAAACGGTTGTCAGCGTAGCGAGGAGTTGAGTTGCCATGATACCAGGACGAAACATCCTGGAGGAGGGTGATTCGTAGATTATTTCCTTAAGTGGCAAAAAGAATTACCTTTGATTCAGAGATCACTGAAAACCTTTATACCAGCCTAAGGCAATTCTCAAGTGATCGTTTGGCGGGGGTCGGTAGAATGGCATACTCGGACTTGGATGATGTGGATTACCTTGTTGAAGACAACGTAATGGATGAATTTGCTTATCACCGGAAATGGAAGAGACCCATGGTAGAATGGCACATTGGCGGTGCAAGCTGGGAACAAAAAGCAAATGCTGGGAATGATTCTGGTAACTGGGGAAGAACCCAACAATAGAGAGTGAATTCACTGTTTGAAAAGATCATAGCATTGCCGAGGAAACTGAGAGGAATCCCAGTTAGTGCCGATGATAACACCTAGCGCTTGTGCGTGCTCTCAAGAACTTGAGCATTTCCATATTCATCAAGGTATCACCAACTTCCGTGTCAAGGATCCTGGCAACACAACATACCACCATGATGAACAACGATGGACGATGCAGATGCATAGGAAGATAACACTTCTCAGATTTCACCCTAGCGAGGCCAAGGAAACAAAATCTGGATGATCGACCGAGAGACATTTAGCACTCCACTTCTAATGTTCTCCTTGACGTGCTAGTGTAACCCATTCATAGAAATGGTCTGGTATCTAGAACATCAAGTAAAGGTCGGACTTCGGGAAGACAAAAAATCATAAGGCACAACTAGGGAGTAAATCCTACGAAATCCTTATGGGGAGGTGGCCAACTTCCTCAAATCAGATACTATAATAATAGGTCTACCGGATGGGTATGTTGGCCATGACATCCACTTTACCAGTTATAGAGAGACCATTATTATAGTTCTTGGGAAATATTCCAGCCATCATATCTGCCTGAGATTCAGATCTGGTTGGTGTCAGGATATTCCAGACTCATCGAGTCTAGGAAGAAAAACGAAAGTTTGCAACTCAAATCGACGAGATAATGTTGCGGGATTCTCGGGGAATGAACTACGATAGTAAGCTCCAAAACATGAGCTGGTTCTGCTACAAACATGTGAACACGTTGTCCCAGACAAGCATGACCACAAGTAGTCTTATAATAAAACACTACCGAGTTCAGGTGGGGAACCATAATCGAGGATATCGAAGTCTTTACGCAAGTCCATGGATTAGATCCCAAGCATAGACTTCGTTTCCTTGAACAAGTCAATCAGTGGCTTGGTGTGCTAGGGACACATATAGAATGAAGGTTGCAAGTCTCCAGGCCACAGAATACTTCGCACGTATGCATGACTGACTTGGGATGATTCCAGAGGAAGCAAAACTAACTTTCTCAAATCCACGGCGGCAACTTTCACCAAATGCACGTGTATAAGAGGAAGTCACTCCTTTCATCAAACAAATACTTCATGAGCTAGCATGAAGAAAATGCTTTCAAAAGTTTCCAACACTAGCTTAATGTCCAACAAAATCATGGAGGAGATAAGGATGTTGTCAATGGGCTCAACAACAATTCATCTGGGTTTCCTTTCAAAAGGAATTCCATAGTTAAGTGAACAAGTGATAGCATTGGTCAGACCCAAAAGATATAATGGTGTATGCTCGAGGGATCAACCACGAGTAAGACAACATTACGAATATCGTTGGTTCTGGTCTGATTGGTTGATAGCCCATACTCAAATCAAAGATGGGGTAAGACAATAGGCCCAACAACTGATCACAGGGACCAATCGATGAAGATATCATCTTTCTTCAACACACACTACACAAGGATATCCCTTTGGAACGAACTAAGTCAGGCAAGCTTTTATCTTCCAACTCTCCAAGTTGTTGTCTAGCTTAACCCACTAGCTCCGAGATATCCATCACGGATTCTTGGAGAAAGGGTGGTTCACAAGAACCCGACTTGATCACGAGCTCAACATAGCAGTCAGGTGACAACCTGATAATACTTCCGAGAAGACATTCAGAAAATCACGAACCACCGGTATGTTACTAAGCTCGAGAACAACCTCGCCTTTCAGGGCAAGACGATATGATCAAATGAGCGAGGATTTGAAATAATCCTAACTCATCGATCAAGGAGTGCACTGAGAACAAGGGCTAGGTAGCATGATCAACCTTAGAATGAGGATTCAAAACCAACACGCTAAGAATGAAATTATTATCCTTTAACTACCAAGCAACGAGGTTGCTGGGAGTATTGATTTCACACATCACAGTTCATTTGTCGGTATTCCGGTTGCATCAACACGAGGGCCGAGGGATGACTAATGATGGTGAGAAGTATTACTACGTCAAAATTCATTCAATTCTGACATAAAGGGGGTAATACTCCAAGGTAGAACAGAGAAAAAGATGAATTGGCATTTTGATCTGCGGAATGCAACTACTTTGATCCAATCCTAGATATGGATGAGGTACTGGAGTTTGTTTCTCCAAGTCATTCAGGGCAGAATGGCTTGACGGGCCACAAGAGTAATAGGCATCGATAAACGAACGCACACATACTCTTGACTATCAACTGATAGACGAAGGTCAGTAGACAAGTTAAAGAGGGACAACTCAAAGGAACATATAACTTTCTGGGTTATGGATACATGGGTTGGTATGCCGAACAAAGTTCAACATAATTCTTCCGGATAACCCATGCAGAAAGGTAGAACTGGCAGAGCCACAATATATAATGGAGAACTCATCAAGAATAATCCTGTTGTGATAATTCAGTTCAACGAGGAACTTCTGCCATAAGTAGTTCATGGTATTTGGAAGAAGAAGATACCACGAACTTCAAGGACTATCGCAAAGGTTACTAGTATCCTAAAGGCACTAGCAATTACTATCAACATGAAGTAGGTAGAGTGAATCTCGGGTTCAGAACCCAGGAATAGAATACCTACTACTAAGTGGCATCACGGGATGCTTTCGGGGATAAAACCAGAGTCATCACACTGGGACACAAATCATAGCTAGATTACTAGATGATCCCCTAAGACACCTAGGGTCATAATAATATCTCCAACATAAGTATCAAGGCAATAGAATACCTCAACTCAACAATTAGTGTGATTGAGCTGGCATAAAGGAACATCGAAACCAGAGGGAAAGGATTTTGCAAATGCATCAGACTATTTAGAAACCTGGAATGACTCGGACAGCATAACGGCTGTAAATGCTCAGAAAAGATTTGAGACATTCACAAAAATGGTGGCATAACCACTCAGAAGCACAATATCAAGGTCTCGAGATCAATAATTAACATACAAAGGTAGAAACTGAACTGAGGCTTAATCCAACAATCTTATAAGTCTACTGATTAGTAACACGTGATCCTGATAGAAAGAAGAGATAGCCTAGCTCTTAATCCCCGTAGGAAAGATAAGATGACTCAGATCAGAAGGGCATGAGGTATAAGGAGTAAAAAGAGCCTTACCTTCCATCCACAATCAATTCCCTTATATAACTAAAGAATTTCTAGGCTCAACTTCGACCAGTTTGGCTTGGTAATCCTACAGGCAGTCAAGCTCTGATACCAACGCTGTCAGGACCCCGACTCGATGCCACATGGGTCTAGCATGTAACACCTCATATCACTTTGCGGCCTCACGCACGGTATTCCCACGGGTGTCGCCTTACCTTTGCCCGGGACCGTTTGCGCCTTTTGGCACACGTATATGATAGTGTCGCTAGCACCCATATGATAAGGAGCCCGGGCTGACATGGCTAGTCGTAAACCCAAAGTGGCACTAACTTACAGGGACAGGCATCCATGACCCAGCATCGAACGTGTCGGTCATCAGCGAGTGAATCCAGGCTGTAGCACTGGGCTAGCAGGACTCCGGTGAACCGGGCTGTAGCGGGCTAACAGGACTCCGGTATTCATCGCGTGACATTTCCCCGAAGGGACAGACACAGGAACGAAGAAGGACACATGCCGGCCAGCCTAAGTGTTCCGGAGCAGTAGCAAGCTACCAAGGCTCAATGGAAACACTAGGAGACATTTCCCGGTAAGAGAGGCTACTAAAGATAAACAACTAGATAGTCAGATCCCACACATACCAAGCATTTCAATAACATACACACAGTATGCTCGATATGTGCAATACAACATGGCATCACAAAATGACTCTATGACTCAAGTATTTTATTCATTAGGCTCCGAGGAGCGAGATATTACAAACATGGGTCTCATGACCCAACAATCAGAGCATACAAGTCAAAGCACAAGCGGAAGCTATCATGTCTGAGTACAGACATCTATAAATGAAAAAGGCTGAGAAGCCTGACTATCTATCAGATCCTGCCGAGGGCACAAGATCGTAGCTGAGGTAACAAGCTAAACGTCGAAGTCCACACGGAACTACTAGCGAGACCGAAGTCTCTCTGCAAAAACATAAATAGGCAAACGTGAGTACAAATGTACCCAGCAAGACTTACATCAGAACTAACTACATATGCTTCATTATCAACAAAGGGGATGGTGGGGTTTAACTGCAGCAAGCCAGCTTTGACTCGGTGGCTATCCTGAACTACGACTGCAAGTAACTCTTTTGAGGTGGCGCACACGAGTCCACATATTCACCATATCAATACACCACTATGGATCCGCTCCCGTCTCCCTACGAGAACGCCATCCATAGCACTCACGCTTATCTTGCGTATTTTAGAGTATCCACTTTCACTTGTCTATGAACTGATATAAGCAACCCAGAAGTCCTTTACCGCGGACACGGCTATTCGAATAGATGATGTTAACCCTGCAGGGGTGTACTTCTTCATACATGTTTCCACCACTTAGCGTCTGCACACGACATGTGCTCGGCAGACTTCAAGCGAAAGCCGACGTGGGTGTAGACCACGACCTACCTAAACACTCAAGTCTCTAGTCCAGGTTTATCGCCTATTCGGGTTCCATCCATGAGGAGATCCGGCCGGAGTTTCGCTCACAGCCCCAAACGATGTGAACAGGGTTCCCGAGATACCAAACGGGCATCCGGTACACCGTGCCACGTACCTACCGCATCACAGCCCACCCCTACGGTCAGCGCTGTCCACGGCCTCCAGTAAGCTACAAACACCAGAAACTACTTGCAACTCCTGGACAGAGGACTAGGGTGAATAAGAAGTCGAGCGGGGTCATATTTCAGGGCCCAATGTATGGTAGTAGCTGAATCATGGATCACAAACACAGAACTCAGTTCCTGAGGACGGCTGCAATGAGACAACCCACCATGTACTCCTACATGGCCTCTCACCGCTACCTTTACCAAATCGTGTTCACACACTTAGCTCACACACAGTAGGACATGTTCACACACCTCTGATTCATCCCCGATGAATCAGACCTGACTCAACTCTAAGCAGTAGCAGGCATGACAAACAAGCATGAATGAGTAGGCACAACAGGGCTCAAACAACTCCTACTCATGCTAGTGGGTTTCATCTATTTACTGTGGCAATGACAGGTCATGCAGAGGATAAAGGGGTTCAGCTACCGCAGCAAGTAACAGATGAATCGGTGTTGTCCTAATGCAGTAAAAGAGAGCAGGAGCGAGAGAGTAGGATTGTATCGGAATGAACAAGGGGGTTTTGCTTGCCTGGCACTTCTGAAGATAACATTGAGTCTTCATCAGTGTCAACGATCACATCATCGGTATCACGTCTATCGAGAGGGGACAAATACCGGCAACATAGAAGGGAACACAATCAATGCAATGCACAATATGATGCATGATCATGACATGGCAAAATGAATGTGTTTTGGGCTAATGCAACTAGCAACAGATTAAATGAAGTTGGTTTGAATACAAGATTCAAATTCAAACTCCATATGTGATTATTCAAATGCCATTTAATTGATTTGTGCTAAACAGCAGCTATAAGTTGTTCTAACATGCATGAAAATGGTACAGATGGATTCCTTGAATTTTTCTGATAATTTTTCATATATAATTTATTTAATTTGGAGTTACGGTTAATTTTCTATGATTTATTGAAGTTTAGGACATTTTCTGAAAATAATAAATCATTTAAGAATTAATTAATTTCCAAAAAACATTTACTGCGTCAGCAGTGCGTCACCGTGACGTCAGCAGGTCAACAGACGCTGCCGCTGGTCAAACCTGACGTGTGGGGTCCACACGTCAGTGACACAGGTTAGTTAACCGGGTTGATTAGGGTTAAACTAATACTAACGAAAATGTCAGCAGGGCTGGGCCCACATGTCAGTGGCTTAAAAAATTAACTAACTTAATTAGTGTTAACTAATCTAACACCTAAACTAATTAACAGGGGCTGGCCCCACCTGTCATCGACCCAGGGGGGGTTCTACCGTGGTCAAGTGGGTCAACCCCACCGGCGTCTCGACGCCGGCGAGGTCCGGGACGGTGGCGACCGTCGCAAACATGCTACAGGGCACGGACGAGGCCGTGCTTGGGCTCGTTGGAGAGCCCTTGCTCCCGCGCGTCGAGCGGTGCGGTTGCTAGGCCGTGGGGAGGCCGGAGCTGACGACGGCGAGCTCGGTTGCGGCCGCCGGAGCTCGGTAAGACACGGGCGACCACTAGGGAGTGCGAGAGGGCGAGCTGTGGCAGGCAACGGGCTCGTGGAAACGTTCTGAGCACGATGGTGCACTCGGGTGGGAGCTCCAGTGGCTGCAGTGACGGCGGCGACGAGGTCAGCGGCGGCCGGAGTTCGGCCGCGGCGGAGCTATGGCCTAGAGCTCGCAAACGCGAGGGGAAAGAGAGGGATTCTGCACGGAGGCTCACCGCGGAGCTGTAGGGAGGGTTAGTGGGCTCGGGGGCGCGCCGGAGTGGCCGAATTGACGGAGAAGGGCGCCGGGCCGAAGCTTGAAGACGATGTCGATGGCGGCTGCTCGGGGCCCTCCTGGTCGCGTGAGACGTCGAGGAGGTCGAGGGAGGCACTGCGGAGCTCTGGGAGGCGTCGGGGAGGCGAGAGGGTGGTGGTGGCCGCGGCGAACGGCGTCGGTGGCGACGGGTTCCGCTCGGGCGAGGAGAACAGAGGAGGGGGAGAGTGTTCCGGGGAGAGGATGAGGACGCGGGAGAGTGAGGGAGAAGTGAGAGGGGGTCGGGGGCTGCGTGGCGTCGCGGGAGGGACCAGGGGAGGAGGAGGCAGCCAGGCAGGGAGGAGGTGGCCGGGGCGCGTGGCCGCGCGCGCCGGGCGCGTGCCCGTCCTCCTGGCAGAGGAGGAAGGCGACAGGGGAAGGAGGTGGGCTGGGCCGGCCAGATGGAGCTGGGCCAGGTAAGTGGCGCCAGGTAAGTGGCCCAGGTGGCCTCCTCTCCCTTTCTATTTATTTCTGTTCTGTCTTTTACTTATTGTTTTCTAATTTTTCTGCAGCTTTGTGGCTTTGTTAAAAATACTAAATCAATCCCAAAAATCATGGAACTGCTCATGACCACTGCTAGAAATATATCCTACAGTAAACATTTCAGTTTGGGATTATTTGAGCATTTAAAATATTTTATAGTATTTAAATGCCCAAATGCAAATAAGTAATGATTTAAATTCAAAGTCCCAAAAATAAATCCTTTTAAAATGTTCATCATTTTTGGTTTGGATCAAAACCCTTGCCAAAAACATTAAACATCTAAGGAGAGCATTTTGGAGCAATGAATGAGATTTTAGGGTTTTTGCCCATCTTTTATTTAGGGTTTTGAGGCTTCCAATTTCCCTCAGTTCAAATTTCAGAATTTAAACATGATGCACACATGAAGCTAGCCTAGAGCATTACCAGAAGCTAGGGATGTGACACTATGAGAGCGAATCTTGTCTAGAGTCGGACAAGTCAGCTTTGCTTGTAGCCCAAGTAAAGTTGGCGTGTGAGTTTGAAATCTGTCCGTTGGTACACGTGTTAGTTCCTTAGTGACCCAGGGTCATTTCGGACAAATCAGGTCGGGTTGCCAAGTGGCTATAAATAGCCCACCCCCTGTTGGGTTTCGTAGTAATTTCAAAAAAAAAATTCCTACGCACACGCAAGATCATGTGATGCATAGCAACAAGGGGGAGAGTATTCTCTACGTACCCTACGCAGACTGACTGCGGAAGCGTTGACACGACCTAGAGGAAGTAGTCGTACGTCTTCACGATCCAACCGATCAAGCACCGAAACTACGACACCTCCGAGTTCGAGCACACGTTCAGCTCGATGAAAATCCCCAGACTCCGATCCAGCAAAGTGTCGGGGAAGAGTTCCGTCAGCATGACGGCGTGGTGACGATCTTGATGAACTACAGCAGCAGGGCTTTGCCTAAACTCCGCTACAGTATTATCGAGGAATATGGTGGCAGGGGCCACCGCACACGGCTAAGGAACAGATCACGTGGATCAACTTGTGTCAACTTGTGTGTTTAGAGGTGCCCCTGCCTCCGTATATAAAGGAGGAGAGGAGGGGAGGCTGGCCGGCCAAGGGGGGGAGGCGCAGGAGAGTCCTACTCCCTCTGGGAGTAGGATTCCCCCTCCAATCCTAGTCCAACTAGGATTCCTCGGAGGGGCAAAGAGGAGGAGGGGGCCGGCCACCTCTCCTAGTCCTAATAGGACTAGGGTAAGGGGGGGGGGCGCAGCCCATCTAGGGCAGCCCCTTCTCTTTTCCACTAAGGCCCACTATGGCCCAAATAGCTCCCGGGGGGTTCCGGTAACCCTCTCGGTATTCCGGTAAAATCCCGATTTCACCCGGAACACTTCCGATATCCAAATATAGGCTTCCAATATATCAATCTTTATGTCTCGACCATTTCGAGACTCCTCGTCATTTCCGTGATCACATCCGGGACTCCTAACAACCTTCGGTACATAAAAATGCATAAACTCATAATATAACTGTCATCGTAACCTTAAGCGTGCGGACCCTACGGGTTCGAGAACAATGTAGACATGACCGAGACACGTCTCCGGTCAATAACCAATAGCGGGACCTAGATGCCCATATTGGCTCCTACATATTCTACGAAGATCTTTATTGGTCAGACCGCATAACAACATACGTTGTTCCCTTTGTCATCGGTATGTTACTTGCCCGAGATTCGATCGTCGGTATCCAATACCTACTTCAATCTCGTTACCGGCAAGTCTCTTTACTCGTTCCGTAATACATCATCTCACAACTAACATATTAGTTGTAATGCTTGCAAGGCTTATGTGATGTGTATTACCGAGAGGGCCCAGAGATACCTCTCCGACAATCGGAGTGACAAATCCTAATCTCGAAATACGCCAACCCAACATCGACCATTGGAGACACCTGTAGTACTCCTTTATAATCACCCAGTTACGTTGTGACGTTTGGTAGTACCCAAAGTGTTCCTCCGGTAAACGGGAGTTGCATAATAACATAGTCATAGGAACATGTATAAGTCATGAAGAAAGCAATAGCAACATACTAAACGATCAGGTGCTAAGCTAATGGAATGGGTCATGTCAATCAGATCATTCTACTAATGATGTGACCTCGTTAATCAAATAACAACTCATTGTTCATGGTTAGGAAACATAACCATCTTTGATTAACGAGCTAGTCAAGTAGAGGCATACTAGTGACACTTTGTTTGTCTATGTATTCACACATGTATTATGTTTCCGGTAAATACAATTCTAGCATGAATAATAAACATTTATCATGATTATAAGGAAATAAATAATAACTTTATTATTGCCTCTAGGGCATATTTCCTTCAGTCTCCCACTTGCACTAGAGTCAATAATCTAGATTACACTGTAATGATTCTAACACCCATGGAGCCTTGGTGCTGATCATGTTTTGCTCGTGGAAGAGGCTTAGTCAACGGGTCTGCAACATTCAGATCCGTATGTATCTTGCAAATCTCTATGTCTCCCACCTGGACTAGATCCCGGATGGAGTTGAAGCGTCTCTTGATGTGTTTGGTCCTTTTGTGAAATCTGGATTCCTTTGCCAAGGCAATTGCACCAGTATTGTCACAAAAGATTTTCATTGGACCCGATGCACTAGGTATGACACCTAGATCGGATATGAACTCCTTCATCCAGACTCCTTCATTTGCTGCTTCCGAAGCAGCTATGTATTCCGCTTCACATGTAGATCCCGCTACGACGCTTTGTTTAGAACTGCACCAACTGACAGCTCCACCGTTTAATGTAAACACGTATCCGGTTTGCGATTTAGAATCGTCCGGATCAGTGTCAAAGCTTGCATCAACGTAACCTTTTACGATGAGCTCTTTGTCACCTCCATATACGAGAAACATATCCTTAGTCCTTTTCAGGTATTTCAGGATGTTCTTGACCGCTGTCCAGTGATCCACTCCTGGATTACTTTGGTACCTCCCTGCTAAACTTATAGCAAGGCATACATCAGGTCTGGTACACAGCATTGCATACATGATAGATCCTATGGCTGATGCATAGGGAACATCTTTCATATTCTCTCTATCTTCTGCAGTGGTCGGGCATTGAGTCTTACTCAATTTCACACCTTGTAACACAGGCAAGAACCCTTTCTTTGCTTGATCCATTTTGAACTTCTTCAAAATTTTGTCAAGGTATGTGCTTTGTGAAAGTCCAATTAAGCGTTTTGATCTATCTCTATAGATCTTAATGCCTAATATGTAAGCAGCTTCACCGAGGTCTTTCATTGAAAAACTTTTATTCAAGTATCCCTTTATGCTATCCAGAAATTCTATATCATTTCCAATCAGTAATATGTCATCCACATATAATATCAGAAATGCTACAGAGCTCCCACTCACTTTCTTGTAAATACAGGCTTCTCCGAAAGTCTGTATAAAACCAAATGCTTTGATCACACTATCAAAACGTTTATTCCAACTCCGAGAGGCTTGCACCAGTCCATAAATGGATCGCTGGAGCTTGCACACTTTGTTAGCTCCCTTTGGATCGACAAAACCTTCCGGTTGCATCATATACAACTCTTCTTCCAGAAATCCATTCAGGAATGCAGTTTTGACATCCATCTGCCAAATTTCATAATCATAAAATGCGGCAATCGCTAACATGATTCGGACAGACTTAAGCATCGCTACGGGTGAGAAGGTCTCATCGTAGTCAATCCCTTGAACTTGCCGAAAACCTTTTGCGACAAGTCGAGCTTTGTAGACAGTAACATTACCATCAGCGTCAGTCTTCTTCTTAAAGATCCATTTATTCTCAATTGCTTGCCGATCATCGGGCAAGTCAACCAAAGTCCATACTTTGTTCTCATACATGGATCCCATCTCAGATTTCATGGCTTCAAGCCACTTTGCGGAATCTGGGCTCACCATCGCTTCTTCATAGTTCGTAGGTTCATCATGATCTAGTAGCATGACTTCCAGAACAGGATTACCGTACCACTCTGGTGCGGATCTTACTCTGGTTGATCTACGAGGTTCAGTAGTATCTTGATCTGAAGTTTCATGATCATTATCATTGGCTTCCTCACTAACTGGTGTAGGTGTCACTGAAACAGTTTTCTGTGATGAACTACTTTCCAGTAAGGGAGCAGGTACAGTTACCTCGTCAAGTTCTACTTTCCTCCCACTCACTTCTTTCGAGAGAAACTCCTTCTCTAGAAATGATCCATTCTTAGCAACGAATGTCTTGCCTTCGGATCTGTGATAGAAGGTGTACCCAACAGTTTCCTTTGGGTATCCTATGAAGACACATTTCTCCGATTTGGGTTCGAGCTTATCAGGTTGAAGTTTTTTCACATAAGCATCGCAGCCCCAAACTTTAAGAAACGACAACTTTGGTTTCTTGCCAAACCATAGTTCATAAGGCGTCGTCTCAACGGATTTTGATGGTGCCCTATTTAACGTGAATGCGGCCGTCTCTAAAGCATAACCCCAAAATGATAGCGGTAAATCGTAAGAGACATCATAGATCGCACCATATCTAGTAAAGTACGATTACGACGTTCGGACACACCATTACGCTGTGGTGTTCCGGGTGGCGTGAGTTGCGAAACTATTCCACAGTTTTTCAAATGTACACCAAACTCGTAACTCAAATATTCTCCTCCACGATCAGATCGTAGAAACTTTATTTTCTTGTTACGATGATTTTCAACTTCACTCTGAAATTCTTTGAACTTTTCAAATGTTTCAGACTTATGTTTCATTAAGTAGACATACCCATATCTGCTTAAATCATCTGTGAAGGTGAGAAAATAACGATATCCGCCACGAGCCTCAATATTCATCGGACCACATACATCGGTATGTATGATTTCCAACAAATCTGTTGCTCTCTCCATAGTACCGGAGAACGGTGTTTTAGTCATCTTGCCCATGAGGCACGGTTCGCAAGTACCAAGTGATTCATAATCAAGTGGTTCCAAAAGTCCATCAGCATGGAGTTTCTTCATGCGCTTTATACCGATATGACCTAAACGACAGTGCCACAAATAAGTTGCACTTTCATTATCAACTCTGCATCTTTTGGTTTCAACATTATGAATATGTGTATTACTACTATCGAGATTCAATAAGAATAGACCACTCTTCAAGGGTGCATGACCATAAAAGATATTACTCATATAAATAGAACAACCATTATTCTCTGATTTAAATGAATAACCGTCTCGCATTAAACAAGATCCAGATATAATGTTCATGCTCAACGCTGGCACCAAATAACAATTATTTAGGTCTAATATTAATCCCGAAGGTAGATGTAGAGGTAGCGTGCCGACTGCGATCACATCGACTTTGGAACCGTTTCCCACGCGCATCGTCACCTCGTCCTTTGCCAGTGCTCGCTTATTCCGTAGTCCCTGTTTCGAGTTGCAAATATTAGCAACAGAACCAGTATCAAATACCCAGGTGCTACTGCGAGCTCTAGTAAGGTACACATCAATAACATGTATATCACATATACCTTTGTTCACCTTGCCATCCTTCTTATCCGCCAAATACTTGGGGCAGTTCCGCTTCCAGTGACCAGTCTGCTTGCAGTAGAAGCACTCAGTTTCAGGCTTAGGTCCAGACTTGGGTTTCTTCTCTTGAGCAGCAACTTGCTTGCCGTTCTTCTTGAAGTTCCCCTTCTTCTTCCCTTTGCCCTTTTTCTTGAAACTAGTGGTTTTGTTAACCATCAACACTTGATGCTCCTTCTTGATTTCTACCTCCGCAGCTTTCAGCATTGCGAAGAGCTCGGGAATAGTCTTGTTCATCCCTTGCATATTATAGTTCATCACGAAGCTCTTGTAGCTTGGTGGCAGTGATTGGAGAATTCTGTCAATGACGCAATCATCTGGAAGATTAACTCCCAATTGAATCAAGTGATTATTATACCCAGACATTTTGAGTATATGCTCACTGACAGAACTGTTCTCCTCCATCTTGCAGCTATAGAACTTATTGGAGACTTCATATCTCTCAATCCGGGCATTTGCTTGAAATATTAACTTCAACTCCTGGAACATCTCATATGCTCCATGACGTTCAAAACGTCGTTGAAGTCCCGATTCTAAGCCGTAAAGCATGGCACACTGAACTATCGAGTAGTCATCAGCTTTGCTCTGCCAGACGTTCATAACATCTGGCGTTGCTCCAGCAGCAGGCCTGGCACCCAGCGGTGCTTCCAGGACGTAATTCTTCTGTGCAGCAATGAGGATAATCCTCAAGTTACGGACCCAGTCCGTGTAATTGCTACCATCATCTTTCAACTTTGCTTTCTCAAGGAACGCATTAAAATTTAACGGAACAACAGCACGAGCCATCTATCTACAATCAACATAAACAAGCAAGATACTATCAGGGACTAAGTTCATGATAAATTTAAGTTCAATTAATCATATGACTAAAGAACTCCCACTTAGATAGACATCCCTCTAATCTTCTAAGTGATTACGTGATCCAAATCAACTAAACCATAACCGATCATCACGTGAGATGGAGTAGTTTTCAATGGTGAACATCGTTATGTTGATCATATCTACTATATGATTCACGCTCGACCTTTCGGTCTCCGTGTTCCGAGGCCATATCTGCATATGCTAGGCTCGTCAAGTTTAACCTGAGTATTCTGCGTGTGCAAAACTGGCTTGCACCCGTTGTAGATGGACGTAGAGCTTATCACACCCGATCATCACATGGTGTCTGGGCACGACGAACTTTGGCAACGGTGCATACTCGGGGAGAACACTTCTTGATAATTTAGTGAGAGATCATCTTATAATGCTACCGTCAATCAAAGCAAGATAAGATGCATAAAAAGATAAACATCACATGCAATCAATATAAGTGATATGATATGGCCATCATCATCTTGTGCTTGTGATCTCCATCTCCGAAGCACCGTCATGATCACCATCGTCACCGGCGCGACACCTTGATCTCCATCGTAGCATCGTTGTCGTCTCGCCAATCTTATGCTTCCACGACTATCACTACCGTTTAGTAATAAAGTAAAGCATTACATCGCGATTGCATTGCATACAATAAAGCGACAACCATATGGCTCCTGCCAGTTGCCGATAACTCGGTTACAAAACATGATCATCTCATACAATAAAATTCAGCATCATGCCTTGACCATATCACATCACAACATGCCCTGCAAAAACAAGTTAGACGTCCTCTACTTTGTTGTTGCATGTTTTACGTGGCTGCTACGGGCTTAAGTAAGAACCAATCTCACCTACGCATCAAAACCACAACGATAGTTTGTCAAATAGACTCCGTTTTAACCTTCGCAAGGACCGGGCGTAGCCATACTTGGTTCAACTAAAGTTGGAGAGACAGTCGCCCGCAAGCCATCTCTGTGCAAAGCACGTCGAGGGAACCGGTCTCGCGTAAGCGTACGCGTAAGGTTGGTCCGGGTCGTCTCGTCCAACAATACCGCCGAACCAAAGTATGACATGCTGGTAGGCAGTATGACTTGTATCGTCCACAACTCACTTGTGTTCTACTCGTGCATATAACATCAACATCAATAACCTAGGCTCGGATGCCACTGTTGGGTTTCGTAGTAATTTCAAAAAAATTCCTACGCACACGCAAGATCATGTGATGCATAGCAACGAGGGGAGAGTATTGTCTACGTACCCTACGCAGACCGACTGCGGAAGCGATGACACGACGTAGAGGAAGTAGTCGTACGTCTTCACGATCCAACCGATCAAGCACCGAAACTACGGCACCTCCGAGTTCGAGCACACGTTCAGCTCGATGACGATCCCCGGACTCCGATCCAGCAAAGTGTCGGGGAAGAGTTCCGTCAGCACGACGGCGTGGTGACGATCTTGATGAACTACAGCAGCAGGGCTTTGCCTAAACTCCGCTACAGTATTATCAAGGAATATGGTGGCCGGGGGCACCGCACACGCCTAAGGAACAGATCACGTGGATCAACTTGTGTCAACTTGTGTGTTTAGAGGTGCCCCTGCCTCCGTATATAAAGGAGGAGAGGAGGGGAGGCTGGCCGGCCAAGGGGGGAGGCGCAGGAGAGTCCTACTCCCTCTGGGAGTAGGATTCCCCCTCCAATCCTAGTCCAACTAGGATTCCTCGGAGGGGAAAAGAGGAGGAGGGGGCCGGCCACCTCTCCTAGTCCTAATAGGACTAGGGGAAGGGGGGGGGGGCGCAGCCCATCTAGGGCAGCCCCTTCTCTTTTCCACTAAGGCCCACTATGGCCCAAATAGCTCCCGGGGGGTTCCGGTAACCCTCCCGGTATTCCGGTAAAATCCCGATTTCACCCGGAACACTTCCGATATCCAAATATAGGCTTCCAATATATCAATCTTTATGTCTCGACCATTTCGAGACTCCTCGTCATGTCCGTGATCACATCCGGGACTCCGAACAACCTTCGGTACATCAAAATGCATAAACTCATAATATAACTGTCATCGTAACCTTAAGCGTGCGGACCCTACGGGTTCGAGAACAATGTAGACATGACCGAGACACGTCTCCGGTCAATAACCAATAGCGGGACCTGGATGCCCATATTGGCTCCTACATATTCTACGAAGATCTTTATCGGTCAGACCGCATAACAACATACGTTGTTCCCTTTGTCATCGGTATGTTACTTGCCCGAGATTCGATCGTCGGTATCCAATACCTAGTTCAATCTCGTTACCGGCAAGTCTCTTTACTCGTTCCGTAATACATCATCTCACAACTAACATATTAGTTGTAATGCTTGCAAGGCTTATGTGATGTGTATTACCGAGAGGGCCCAGAGATACCTCTCCGACAATCGGAGTGACAAATCCTAATCTCGAAATACGCCAACCCAACATCGACCATTGGAGACACCTGTAGTACTCCTTTATAATCACCCAGTTACGTTGTGACGTTTGGTAGTACCCAAAGTGTTCCTTCGGTAAACGGGAGTTGCATAATCTCATAGTCATAGGAACATGTATAAGTCATGAAGAAAGCAATAGCAACATACTAAACGATCAGGTGCTAAGCTAATGGAATGGGTCATGTCAATCAGATCATTCTACTAATGATGTGACCTCGTTAATCAAATAACAACTCATTGTTCATGGTTAGGAAACATAACCATCTTTGATTAACGAGCTAGTCAAATAGATGCATACTAGTGACACTTTGTTTGTCTATGTATTCACACATGTATTATGTTTCCGATAAATACAATTCTAGCATGAATAATAAACATTTATCATGATTATGAGGAAATAAATAATAACTTTATTATTGCCTCTAGGGCATATTTCCTTCACCCCCCACAACCATAAACGGTTGGCTGCTCAGATTGGGAGTACGGCTTTTGTCGTTTGAGAGCAACCCACCTCGAAGCCTTTGAGAGAGAATTCCTTGCGAGGATAAAGCCCTAACCACCCAGAGCCAGAGAGAATTGGGCATCGCTTAAGTCTTCTTGTTTGTGTGATCTGAAGACTTATTACACTTGAGGACTGTGCATCCTCCAGCCGGTTAGGCGTCGCGTTCTAAGCATCCAAGAGACATTGTGGATTGCCGGTGAACGAAGTCTGTGAAGGTTTGGGAGTCTACCTTGAAGACTTACCAGAGTGATTGGGCGAGGTCTGTGTGACCTTAGCTCAAGGGGAATACGGCGAGGACTAGGTGTCCTGAGCTGCGTGTTCAGGACTGGGTGTCCGGGACGGTGTGTCCTAAGGTTTAAATACCTAGCTGCCCCAACCAGACGTACAGTTGTCACAGCAACTGGAACTGGTCCAACAAATCATTGTCTTCAAAGAGTCACCGGTTTCATCTTCTCTTCACTTTACTTACTGTTGCTCCTTCTGAAGTCATTGTATGTTTGCACTATCTTTTGTCTTCACTGAGTGACTGCATGTTCTGTATGGCTTCATAATATCTTCCTACCTAAGCCTTACTACATTGCTGCTATTAAGTCATTGTGCTTTCACTTCATTGAACACTTGACTATGGCTTGCCTAGTGTAGTCTACCTTCCGCTGCATGGTAATAGGTTTATTTCTATCGTTTGTCTTCATAACTTCCACATTTTGAAGACTTTCATAAAAATCGCCTATTCACCCCCCCCCTCTAGTCGATATAACGCACTTTCAGATCAATAGATGGTTACAGTTTCCTAACCATGGACATTGGATATCGTTGATAACGCGATCACATCATTAGGAGAATGATGTGATGGACAAGACCCAATCCTAAGCCTAGCACAAAGATCGTGTAGTTCATATGCTAAAGCTTTTCTGATGTCAAGTATCATTTCCTTAGACCATGAGATTGTGCAACTCCCGGATACCGTAGGAGTGCTTTGGGTGTGCCAAACGTCACAACGTAACTGGGTGGCTATAAAGGTACACTACAGGTATCTTCGGAAGTGTCTGTTGGGTTGGCACGAATCGAGACTGGCATTTGTCACTCCGTGTAAACGGAGAGGTATCTTTGTGCCCACTCGGTAGGACATCATCATAATGTGCACAATGTGATCAAGGAGTTGATCATGGGATGATGTGTTACGGAACGAGTAAAGATACTTGTCAGTAACGAGATTGAACAAGGTATCGGGATACCGACGATCGAATCTCGGGCAAGTATCGTACCGATGGACAAAGGGAATTGTATACGAGATTGATTGAATCCTTCACATCGTGGTTCATCCGATGAGATCATCGTGGAGCATGTGGGAACCAACATGGGTTTCCAGATCCCGTTGTTGGTTATTTACCGGAGAGTTGTCTCGGCCATGTCTGCATGACACCTGAACCCGTAGGGTCCACACACTTAAGGTTCGATGATGCTAGGGTTATAGGGAAAGTATGTACGTGGTCACCGAATGTTGTTCAGAGTCCCATATGAGATCCCGGACATCACGAGGAGTTCCGTAATGGTTCGGAGGTAAAGATTTATATATAGGAAGTCATCATACGGTTACCGGAATAATTCGGGGGGTTACGGGTATTGTACCGGGACCACTGGAGGGGTTCTCGGGGTCCACCGGGAGGGTCCACCTGCCCCGGAGGGCCCTAGGGGCTGTGTGTGGAGAGGGACCAGCCCCTTAGTGGGCTGGGCGCCTCCCCCCCTAGGGCCCATGCGCCTAGGGTTTGGGGGAACCCTAAAAGGGGGGCGCCCCCCTTGCCTTGGGGGGCAAGGCAACCCCCCTGGCCGCCGCCCCCTCCTCAGATTGGATCTGAGGGGGCCGGCCCCCCTCTCCCTTGTCCCTATATATATGTGAGGTGTGGGAGGGTAGCCGCATCCAAGTTCTGGCGCAGCCCTCCCCCTCTCCTAAGTCCTCCTCTTCTCCCGCGGTGCTTGGCGAAGCCCTGCAGGATTGCCACGCTCCTCCTTCACCACCACGCCGTCGTGCTGCTGCTGGATGGAGTCTTCCCCAACCTCTCCTTCTCCCATTGCTGGATCAAGGCGTAGGATACGTCACCGGGCTGCACGTGTGTTGAACGCAGAGGCGCTGTGGTTCGGCGCTTAGATCGGAATCAACCGCGATCTGATCGCTATGAGTACGACTCCTTCATCCGCGTTCTTGCAACGGTTCCGCTTAGCGATCTACAAGGGTATGTAGATGCACTCTCCTTCCCTTCGTTGCTAGATTACTTCATAGATTGATCTTGGTGATGCGTAGAAAATTTTAAATTTCTGCTACAATCCCCAACAGTGGCATCATGAGCTAGGTCTATGCGTAGTTTCTATGCACGAGTTGAACACAAGTTGTTGTGGGCGTCGATATTGTCAATTTACTTGCCGTTACTAGTCTTATCTTGATTCGGCGGCATCGTGGGATGAAGCGGCCCGGACCGACCTTACACGTACGCTTATGTGAGACTGGTTCCACCGACTGACATGCACTAGTTGCATAAGGTGTCTAGCGGGTGTCTCTCTCTCCCAGTTTAGTCGGATCGGATTCGATGAAAAGGGTCCTTATGAAGGGTAAATAGAAATTGGCATATCATGTTGTGGTTTTGGCGTAGGTAAGAAACGTTCTTGCTAGAAACCTATAGCAGCCACGTAAAAACTTGCAACAACAATTAGAGGTCGTCTAACTTGTTTTTGCAGCATGTGCCGTGTGGTGTGATATGGCGAAAAGGATGTGATGAATGATATATGTGATGTATGAGATTGATCATGTTCTTGTAATAGGAATCACGACTTGCATGTCGATGAGTATGACAACCGGCAAGAGCCATAGGAGTTGTCTTGATTTATTTATGACATGCGTGTCAACATAAACGTCATGTAATTACTTTACTTTATTGCTAAAGCATTAGCCATAGTAGTAGAAGTAATAGATGACGAGACAACTTCAAGAAGACACGATGATGGAGATCATGATGATGGAGATCATGGTGTCATGCCGGTGACAACGATGATCATGGAGCCCCGAAGATGGAGATCAAAAGGAGCAAAATGATATTGGCCATATCATGTCACTATTTGATTGCATGTGATGTTTATCATGTTTTACATCTTATTTGCTTAGAACAATGGTAGCTTAAATACGATGATCCCTCTCTAAAATTTCAAGAAAAGTGTTCCCCCTAACTGTGCACCATTGCGAAGGTTCGTTGTTTCGAAGCACCACGTGATGATTGGGTGTGATAGATTTTAACGTTCGAATACAACGGGTGTTGACGAGCCTAGCATGTACAGACATGGTCTCAGGACACATGCGAAACACTTAGGTTGACTTGACGAGCCTAGCATGTACATACATGGCCTCGGAACACGGAAGACCGAAGGTCGAACATGAGTCGTATAGAAGATACGATCAACATGAGATGTTAACCATTGATGACTAGTCCGTCTCACGTGATGATCGGACACGGCCTAGTCGATTCGGATCATGTTTTAGTTAGATGACTAGAGGGATGTCTATCTGAGTCGGAGTTCATTAAATAATTTGATTAGATGAACTCAATTATCATGGACATAGTTTAAATTGTCTTTGCAAATATGTTGTAGATAAATAGCTCACGTTGTAGCTCCCTGTTTCAATACGTTCCTAGAGAAAGATTAAGTTGAAAGATATTGTAAGCAATGATGCGGACTGGGTCCGTAGTCCGAGGAGTGTCCTCACTGCTACACAGAAGGCTTACGTCTTTGATGCACCACTCGATGTGCAAACCCCTACAACGTCGTCTATGGATGTTGTGAACACCTGATAGACACGTCCTGATGACTACTTGATAGTTTAGTGCACCATACTTTACGGCTTAGAATCGGGATTCCAATGACGTTTTGAACGCCATAGAACATATGAGATGTTCCAAGAGCTGAAATTGGGATTTCAGGCTCATGCCCGTGTTGAGAGGTGTGAGACCTCTGACAAGTTCTTTTGCCAACAAGATGGAGGAGAATAGCTCAGCTAGTGAGCATGTGCTCAGAATGTCTGGGTGCTACAATCACTTAAATCAAGTGGGAGTTAAACTTCCAGATAAGATAGTGATTGATAGAGTTCTCTAGCCACTATCACTAAGCTACTAGATCTTCGTGATGAACTATGACATGCAAGGGATGGAGTTGATCCCGGAGCTGTTCGCGGTGCTTAAGACCGCAAAAGGTAGAAATCAAGAAGGAGCATCAAGTGTTGATGGTTTAACAAGACCACTGGTTTCAAGAAGGGCAAGGGCTAGAAGGGAAACTTCATGGATGGCAAACCAGTTGCCGCTCCAGTGAAGGAACCCAAGGTTGAACCAAACCCGAGACTAAGTGCTTCTATTGTAAGGGGAACGGTCACTGGTAGCGGAATTACCCCAAATGCATGGTAGATAAGAAGGCTGGCAACTTCAACAAAGTATATACGTGTTATTAATGTGTACCTCACTAGTACTCCTGGTAGCACCTGGGTATTGGATACCGGTTCAGTTACTATTATTGGTGACTTGAAGCAAAAGCTACGGACTAAACGGAGACTGGCTAAGGGCGAGGTGACGATGTGTGTTGGAAGTGTTTCCAAAGTTGATGAGATCACCATCGCACGCTCCATCTGCCTTCGGGATTAGTATTGAACCTAGATAAATGTTATCAGGTGTCTACGTTGAGCATGAATATGATTAGATCATGTTCATTGCAATACGGTCATTCATTTAAGTTAGAGAATAATGGTTATTCTGTTTACATGAATGATACCTTTCATGGTCATGCACCCTATGTGAATGGTTCATTGAATCTCGGTCGTGGTAATACACATGTTCACGCCAAAAGATGTAGAGTTAATAATGATAGTACCACTTTCTCGTGGCACTGCCGCTTAGGTCATATTGGCGTAAGATGCATGAAGAAACTCCATGTCGATGGATGTTTGGAGTCACTTGATTTTGAATCACTTGACACATGCGAGCCATGCCTCATGGGCAGGATGACTAAGACCCCGTTTTCAGGTACAATGAAACGGGCAAGTGACTTGTTGGAAATCATGCATGCTGATGCGTGTGATCCAATGAGAATTGAAGCGTGCGGTGGATATCGCTATTTTCTCATCTTCACTAACGATTTGGGTAGATATAGGTATATCTACTTAATGAAGCACAAGTCCGAAACGTTTGAAAAGTTCAAGCGATTTCAGAGTGAAGTTAAGAATCATCATAACAATAAGATCATGTTCCTACGATCTGATCAAAAGGGGATTTTCTGAGTTATGAGTTTGGCAATCACTTAAGACATTGTGGAATTGTTTCACAGTTGAAGCCACCTGGAACACCACAAGGTAATGGTGTGTCCGGACGTCGTAATCGAACCCTATGAGATATGGTGCGATCTATGATGTCTCTTACCAATCTACCGTTTTCATTTTGAGGTTATGCGTTAGAGACAGCTGCATTCACTTTAGATAGGACACCATCTAAGTCCGTTGAGACGACGTCATATGAACATTGGTTTGGCAAGAAACCAAAGTTGTCGTTTCTTAATGTTTGGGGATGCGATGCTTAAGGCTTCAGCCGGAGAAGCTCGAACCCAAAGCGGACAAACACATCTTCATAGGATACCCAAAGGTGACAGTTGGGTATACCTTCTATCTCAGATCCGAGGGCAAATTGTTTGTCGCTAAGAACGGGTCCTTTCTCGAGAAGGAGTTTCTCTCGAAAGAATTGAGTGGGAGGAAGATAGAACTTGATGAGGTTGTCGAACCTTTACTTCAACCAGAGAGTGATGCAACACAGAAAGATGTCTTCTGTGGCACCTATGTCTGTTGAATAGGAAGTTAATGATAGTGATCATGAAGCTTCAGATCAAGTTGCTATCGAACCTCGTAGGTCGACAAGGATATGTACTACTCCTGAGTGGTACGGCAATCCTGTCTTACATATCATGTTGTTAGACAACAATGAACCTACGAGCTATGGAGAAGAAATGGTGGGCCCGTATTCCGACAAATGGTTAGAAGCCATGAAATCCGATATAGGATCCATATATCAGAACAAAGTATGGACTTTGGTGGACTTGCCCAATGATCCGCAAGCCATTGAGATAAATGGATCTTTAAGAAGAAGACGGACATGGGCGGTAATATTACCATCTATGAAGCTCGACTTGTGGGAAAGAGTCTTTTCACAAGTTCAAGGAGTTGACTACGATGAGAATTTCTCACCCGTAGCGATGCTTAAGTCCGTCGGAATCATGTTAGCATTAGCTGTATTTTTCGATTATGAAATCTGACAGATGGATGTCAAAACAAGTTTTCTTACCAGTTTCCGTAAGAAAAGGTTGTATGTGATACAATAAAAGGTTTTGTCGATCCTAAGGATGCTAAAAGGTATGCGCTCTAGCAATCCTTTTATGGACTAGAGCAAGCATCTCGGAGTCAGAATATATGCTTTGATGGAGTGATCAAAGCTTTTAGGTTTATACAATGTTTGCTAGAAACTTGTATTTACAAGAAAGTGAGTGGGAGCACTACAACATTTCTGATAAGTATATGTGGATGACATATTGTTGATCCGAAATAATGTAGAATTTCTGGAAAGCATAAACGGTTGTTTGAAGAGTGTTTTTCAAAGGAAGACCTGGATAAAGCTGCTTACATATTGGGCATCAAGATCTATAGAGATAGATCAAGACGCCTGATGATACTTTCAAAGAACGCACACCTTGACATGTTTTTGAAGGAGTTCAAAATAGATCAGTCAAAGAAGGGGTTCTTACCTGAGTTGTAAGGTGTGAAGTTGAGTAAGACTCAAAGCTTGACCACGGCAGAAGAAAGAGAAGGACGAAGGTCGTCCCCTATGCTCTTGTCATAGGCTCTATACGGTATGCCATGCTGAAGTACCGCACCTAATGTGTGCCTTGCCACATGTCTGGCAAGAGGGTACAAAGGTGATCTAGGAGTGGATCACCAGATAGCGGTCAAAATTATCCTTAGAGGAATAAGGAAATGTTTCTCGGTTATGGAGGTGATAAAGAGTTCGACGTAAAGAGTTACGTCGATGCAAGCTTAACACCTATCCGGATAGCTCTGAGTAGAGATACCGGATACGTATAATGGAGCAACAATTTGGAATAGCTCCAAGTGGAACGTGGTAGCAGCATCTATGATATAAAGTTTTGCGAAATACATAGGGATCTGAATATGGCAAGACCCGTTGACTACTACCTCTCTCACAAGCATAACATGATCAAACCCAGAACTCATTGAGTGTTAATCACACAGTGATGTGAACTAGATTATTGAGTCTAGTAAACTCTTTGGATGTTGGTCACATGGCGATGTGACCTGTGAGTGTTAATCACATGGCGATGTGAACTAGATTATTGACTCTAGTGCAAGTGGGAGACTGTTGGAAATATGCCCTAGAGGCAATAATAAATTAGTTATTATTATTATATTTCATTGTTCATGATAATCGTTTATTATCCATGCTAGAATTGTATTGATAGGAAACTCAGATACATGTGTGGATACATAGACAACACCATGTCCCTAGTAAGCCTCTAGTTGACTAGCTCGTTGATCAATAGATGGTTACGGTTTCCTGACCATGGACATTGGATGTCGTTGATAACGGGATCACATCATTAGGAGAATGATGTGATGGACAAGACCCAATCCTAAGCCTAGCACAAAGATCGTGTAGTTCGTATGCTAAAGCTTTTCTAATGTCAAGTATCATTTCCTTAGACCATGAGATTGTGCAACTCCCGGATACCGTAGGAGTGCTTTGGGTGTGCCAAACGTCACAACGTAACTGGGTGGCTATAAAGGTTCACTACAGGTATCTCCGAAAGTGTCTGTTGGGTTGGCACGAATCGAGACTGGGATTTGTCACTCCGTGTAAACGGAGAGGTATCTCTGGGCCCACTCGGTAGGACATCATCATAATGTGCACAATGTGACCAAGGAGTTGATCACGGGATGATGTGTTACGGAACGAGTAAAGAGACTTGCCGGTAACGAGATTGAACAAGGTATCGGGATACCGACGATCGAATCTCGGGCAAGTATCGTACCGATGGACAAAGGGAATTGTATACGGGATTGATTGAATCCTTGACATCGTGGTTCATCCGATGAGATCATCGTGGAGCATGTGGGAGCCAACATGGGTATCCAGATCCCGCTGTTGGTTATTGACCGGAGAGTTGTCTCGGCCATGTCTGCATGACTCCCGAACCCGTAGGGTCTACACACTTAAGGTTCGATGACGCTAGGGTTATAGGGAAAGTATGTACGTGGTTACCGAATGTTGTTCGGAGTCCCGGATGAGATCCCGGACGTCACGAGGAGTTCCGGAATGGTCTGGAGGTAAAGATTTATATATGGGAAGTCATCATACGGTCACCGGAATAATTCAGGGGTTACCGGTATTGTACCGGGACCACTGGAGGGGTTCCGGGGGTCCACCGGGAGGGTCCACCTGCCTTGGAGGTCCCTATGGGCTGTGTGTGGAGAGGGACCAGCCCCTTAGTGGGCTGGGCGCCTCCCTCCTAGGGCCCATGCGCCTAGGGTTTGGGGGAACCCTAAAAGGGGGCGCCCACCTTGCCTTGGGGGCAAGGCAACCCCCCTGGCCGCCGCCCCCTCCTCAGATTGGATCTGAGGGGGCCGGCCCCCCTATCCCTTGCCCCTATATATATGTGAGGGGTGGGAGGGTAGCCACACCCAAGTTCTGGCGCAGCCCTCCCCCTCTCCCAAGTCCTCCTCTTCTCCCGCGGTGCTTGGCGAAGCCGTGCAGAATTGCCACGATCCTCCTTCACCACCACGCCGTCGTGCTGCTACTGGATGGAGTCTTCCCCAACCTTTCCTTCTCCCCTTGCTGGATCAAGGCGTAGGAGACATCACCGGGCTGCACGTGTGTTGAACACGGAGGCGCTGTGGTTCGGCGCTTAGATCGGAATCAACCGCGGTCTGAATCGCTACGAGTACGACTCCTTCATCCGCGTTCTTGCAACGCTTCCGCTTAGTGATCTACAAGGGTATGTAGATGCACTCTCCTTCCCCTCGTTGCTAGATTACTCCATAGATTGATCTTGGTGATGCATAGAAAATTTTAAATTTCTGCTACGATCCCCAACAATTCAAATACCCCGTTTATTTGGGAGCTCCCTTGATGGAGCTTTTCCTCTTGCATATGATTATACTTGTATGGCTTCGTTCCTTGTTCGTGTATTACGCCACAATATGCACCATATTGACCTAAGCGATTTGCAAGCTGGGCTGCTTGGCTCCTGTGCTTACCCCTACGTTCCTGATTGTTCGGCTAGGGAGTAAAGGGAGCACCTCTGCGATTGTCACGACCGGGTCATCCGAGCTCTGACCTCAGACTGGGTGAAGCCAAAAGCTAGCGCTCTTATTGTTTTCAACCATGGTCGTTACACAGCGGAACTCATGAGTACAAAAAATCTATTGCACAAGTATCATAGTAATAATGAGCACCGAAGAAAGGTATCGGTGGGGGTACTATTTTCTTCGAAGATGCTTATTACACTTCGTTAGTAATATAGCATAAGTTCCCTGAGCACGCTTTGTATGTTACATCCTTATGGCCTGATTTCCTGGTCATCGGAAACATTGTCGATAGTCTCGACATGTGGAGTACATGACACTTTTCGGCCCTTGGCCAAAGAGGGAGAAGTCGACGGTCGATTAAGATGCATTTAAAGTTCGGGTGAACACAGATATGATATAAGTACTTCGGTAGATACAATCATTATACATAAAATTCTTTTACCCAAGTCACTTGGGGGCTCTTAAAATTTATATGAGCTGTTTTATAGTAAATGTGTTTTCTTCTTGGTCGTTGCAAATTCTTTTTCTACCGCTCCTTTTTCGACTCGAGTGTATGGTCAATAGCGGGATAGCATGTCTTCTCTCTAAAAAGACGCTTGAGTTTAGTTTTCTAAACTGACCTCGGAGAAGTACTCCGCCTTTGGGATAAGGAGCTTGAAGCCGTAGGCTGACCCGCATGAAGTCTTGAGATCGGATGTGTCATGTTAAAGCACGACAGAAGCACAATTTTTTCCAATTTTCAAATTGGCACTGAACACTTGACCTTGTTCGGACAACAAGTTTTTACTGATGTTTTTTTGGTTTTCCAAGCTTGTGGCACTTTTAAAATATTTGTGTGTTTTCAGCACAAGTCTCGCAGTGCAACATCGAACACCTTTAGAGATTCGGCAAAAACATTCTCGGATATTGCTATATATGCATCGGTTTTGAATTGTGTCTTGCGTCAATAGTTGGGTTGCCCGGCTCCTGTGCTTGCCTCCTATGTTCCACTTTGTTCAGCTAGGTGTGCAAAGGGAGAACCACTGCGATTGTGCTTCCAGCTCACATGGTTAAGCACCTCAGTGGAGAAAGCCGAAAACTAACTATCACAATAAGTGTAAACTGGTCAGCGATCCGATGACTGTGTTAAATGACGGGCCATTCATAACATTGGCCGAAGTGTTTACGGCTTGACCTCGACTATCGCCGAACACTACCATGGGCTAGTAACTGGCCTCCCAAACTAATTCTCAATATTTTGCTCTTACATTAGAGCTGAGGTTTCATGATCATGCTTAGCATGACAACCCAAAGAAAGGAACCGATAGTGGGACTATTTTCTTTGGAAGACATTTCTTATGTTAAACAGTAATATAACATATCTCTCTACATACCTTTGTTTATAAAACCGTATGGCCAGATTGCCTTGTTTGTCGTAAATCTTTGCCCTCATAAAGGCTTTATAAAGTAGGACAAACACTCCTCGGCTACTGGCCAAGGAGGTGGAAGCCGATGGTCGGTCAACAAAGTTTTGTACAATGCGGATCCGAGCATTAATGATGTAAAGTACTTGGATACATAGAATCATTACACATAATTTGTGATTTTACTCTGGATATCGATCCTTAATTCGGCTACCCGTGCCCGCATTAAGGCTCAGGGGCTACTGGGCTTCGGGCTTATCATTTACTAATATTAAAGGGGCACATCGATCCGCTGATCTGGTGTTGCCACCCGACCAGTGTCTCGGGGGCTACTGCATTGGCAATCCAGTGCAGAAAATTTAAGTGCAATATAGTTTTCGAGGAGATTACGATCCTCAGGTTGGTCGGCCGCACCGAACCTGAGTCTCGAGTAATCTGCACACCGCTAGGAGTTGATCCTCAGACCGATTTTGCAAATCAACCTGAGTCTCAGGGGCTACTGGGATCAGCGGTCTCATGTCATCCTTCAGGCGCATCTCGGGTTTTATACCGATACACACCTTGAGGTCTACTCGCTATATATCTCGGCACAGAATAAATTGCACCAATCAAAAATATTGACAAAAAACCGTCCCACATTCGAGGTGGTGCACCACCTCAGAAGCAGTCTGGCATAAAGCTCGGGCGCTAGTAGCTGGCTCCATAGAGGGCATTTCCGGCATTAAAGCTCGGCTAAATTCCTTCAACTTCTTTGAACCATGGTGATTTATGACACCTCGGATACAGTCCGGCGTTGGAGCTCGAATACACTCTGGCGTTGGAGCTCAGATACATACTCCGGCATTGGAGCTCGGATACATTCCGGTGTTAGAGCTCGGAAGCGGTCCAGCGTTGGTGCTCGGCTGCAAAAGATACGTCGAATGCAGTCTGGAGTTGGAGCTCGGACGCAAGAGGACGCTGCCACCCGGGAATAACTTCAAACCCAAGGTGTGGCATAAAAATAACAAGGCATTGATAAAGGCCGAAGACTCAAAGGGCTCCTCGGATACCCGACGCGTGAGATCTTCAGATTTAGCTCGGCAATCCTCAAGATAGAAGATGTGAAGATTTGTCGAACCAGTTTTCAAGACCGACGACCGAAGACGAAGAATAGTTCGAAAGAACCGAGGAGCGTCCCCAACTTGAAGACCGGTTCAGGGGGCTACTGATAGTGTACTAGACTAGGGGGTACTCACCACATCGTCTCTCGATCAGTTGGATTGGGCCGAGGACCCCCATGGCTGTTTACTCATGGGCCAGTTCGGATAGCCGAAGACATATACGAGGAAGATTCTACAAGACTTGGTGATCAAGACAAGGACTCCTCTCCACCGACGTATTCGACTAGGACTCTTGTTATCCTAGGCCTCTGGTATGTTATATAAGCCGAGGCCAGGCTAGTCGATAGATTATGACATTATTCATCATACCCTCAGGTTTTAGACCACAACATATGATCTCGAGGTGGATCAACTCTGTACTTGATACTCCATCAATATAAACAAGAGCAGGAAGTAGGATTTTACCTCCATCAAGAGGGCCCGAACCTGGGTAAAACTTGTGTCCCATGTCTCCTGTTACCATCGATCCTTAGACGCACAGTTTGGGACCCCCTACCCGAGATCTGCCGGTTTTGACACCGACACCCCGGAAAAAAGAAGAAGATCGGTGCGACATGTTGAGGCGACCACACTGGCAACCGGAAAGGGTACTCCTCTTCCCTTATTTGTGCAAATCTTACTTGTCTGCTTGCATGGTATTCATCCCACAAAAGACGCTAGTTGACCGCTTCTTCTTGATACTAGATGTTCCTAGATACTCGTGATGCACAAGGTTTCTCCTCATACACTATTTCACCTTAGCTAGAGGTCCGTCAACCCCTGGATTTCAATTCCTAGTCAGTTGATTCCCAATTAATGGAAGCATTCCCCGTGTAACAGGCGCTAGTCCGCCTATTACGACAGGGAAGCAGTGCCTCAATGTTTATCTTAGGGGCGTGTCGGGCCTAGAGCTGCTGGCGCTCGATCTGGAGGTCAGACGGGATTAAAGGGATGGCCTGGGGGCGCTGCCAAGCACGGTGGTGGTGTGAGGTCAAGGGGAGGGAGGGGTGGCAGAGGCAGGGGTCTGGGCCGGTGGTCGCTGGCAGTTTGAGAAAGATCGTCAATAGTGACTGGCGGGAGGTAGACGAAGGCCATCTTCTCGTTCCTTATAGATCGAACGGTTCATAAAAAATTGAATGACCTATTTATTTTTAGTCGACTATTATCTTGATAGGACCACATGTGGTGGTGTGCTGGAGGAGTACTGCATTTCCTGTTCTCATATATTACAAAATCATACAGCATAGAATCTAATTTTGTTTGCCATGCAATGTTGTAGAGCTATCATATATCTCCTTCCATTTATTTTTCAGCCACCTCCTATCTGCTACTTTTACAGTGCACTAGTTCTGCACACACTTCACCCATACTCTCACTATTGTGTTCTTATGCAAGGTATTTCAGACTCTGCTGCTATGAGAGAAGCAAAAAAGAAAAGAGAGAAGTCGCTCCAGCGTCATACGCGGATAGGCCAGACACGTTTCAACCTTATAATAGGTGTAGTGTCAGCAGATGGAGACAGTAAACGTAGCTCTGGAGTTGATGACCTCGCTCCCAATGAACCACCATCCCAGGTGCCTGCTTTAACTTCACGGTGTCATATGTGGTTGCATGTTGCATATGGTGTCTAGCTTGTATTCGAAAGGCCGAAGTCAGTCTTTATTAAGGTAAGGAAAGATATTTTTTACATGAACCACCATCCCGGGAGAACTAGAAGTCAAATGGCTAGTCAAGGCACCGGCCGAGCCAGTGACAAGCCCAGCACAGACGGGCATCACCTGGAAGCCAACTAAAAAGCCACGATGGTAGAGAAGCAGCCCACCTCCCACCAGGCTCTCAGGTCCTAGATGATCATGCTCACCACTCCAGCCGGATGTCTAGCTTGTATTGCTTCCAATTTGGTTAAATTGCATCTTCTTAGCTTACACACTATACCTTTGAATATGACATGCCTTCTTGTTTTTGGTACATACTAGTACATCTGTCTATTAACCATGTTCTTACATCAAACTAACGTTCTTGTGTAAGCCTCATCAATCACTTATGATGAGGCAGTCAAGCAAGTGGACTACTGTGAGAAAATATCCTCATTTAAAGATTGCAGCATCAGCCTCCCCACATGATTCTCAAGAAACAACTAGCAAGGCTAAATGAAGATAGTGGACATAGCTCTATAGTTGATTACCGCATTTCCCCTACACTAGCATCGCAGGTGCTTGCTCTAACTTGGCAGCGTGCTATGTGGTTGCATGTTGCATATGGTGTCTAGATTGTAATTCTTCCAATCTGGTTAAATTGCAGGTGCTATTCTGCTTAGTTTATACATTATACATGTTAATGTGACATGCCTTCCTGTTTTTAGTACATAGTACATCTGTCTATTAAGCATGTCCTTACATAAAACTATTGTTTTTTTGTATCCCGCATAAATCAATATGACGAGACACCTTTAGTATATGAAGTGTGATATTAGTTGCATCTTTCATATGATTTATAGCATGCGCTGCTTCTAATTTGTTGAAATGCCATTTATGATGGGATGCTTTTAACTTGGCAGAGTCATATTGGTTGCATCTTTCATGTGGTGTCTAGCTTGGATTGCTTCTTATTTGTTGAAATGGTTTCTGCTTAGTTTACATAAACAGTTGTGAATATGCCATGCCATCCTGTTTTTCATATTATTCCATCCTGGAATCATGTCTTTGCCTTACATCAAAGTAGTGATTGTCAGTATCATGCACGAATGAGTTCTGAAGAGTGAATTTTATTGCTTTTTCTTGTCGGTTTTACTTGAAAATTCAAAATCAATAAAGTGGAAGGAAGTTATCAAGGCAGTGGATGATCGTGCTCCTTCCAAACGGAGGGCGTCTACAGATTCTACTCCTCCATCCCTCCTAGATGATTTCCAAGACAACACATGCATAGACACTCAACGTAGTTGTGTTGATGATGAGCACGTCTCCCCTAGTGCACCATCACATGTGCTCCCTCTAACTTGGCACTGTTATATGTGGTTGCATGTTATGTATGATGTCTAGCTTGTATTGATTCCAATGTTGTTGAATTTCATCTTCTTACTTTACACATTATACTTGTGAATAAGACACGTGTTCCTGTTTCTAGAACATACAATATCTGTCTATCACACCATCTTCTTATATCAAAGTACTACTGTTGTGTAACCTGCAACAATCACTTATCAAGACACGTTTGACTTGGGAATGTGATATAGGTTACATCTCACACTCTTTTCTAGCTTGTACTACTTCTAATTTGTTGAAATGGCAGTTATGACGAGACAGTTTTAACTTGGTAGAGTGATATTCATTGCATCTTTCATATGGTGTCCAACTTTCATTGCTTCTAATTTGTTGAAATGCCTTCTCCTTAGTTTACACATCATAAGCTGTGAATATGCAATGTCATGAATATGCAATGGGACTAATGACGAGAGACCTTTAATGTAACATCCAAAAATTCTAAATTTTGGAATGTTAGATTAAATCAGTATTTATGATTTTTTTTGTTTGCATGTGGTGTGATTGGTTGTGTGAATTTGAGTGAAATTCGAAACTTTTTGGAAGTTGAATGAAATGACTTTCCCAAATTCTCACTTTGCATTTTGATCCCCATGAATTCAAATTCATTTCCAATGCAAAACCCTAGAGTGAAGAGAACATGACCTCTTCCATTTGACATGACAAGGAATTTGAAAAGATTTGAATTTCATTTGACAATATTTCAAATTCAGAAACTTTAAATGCAACTCAATGATTTTCATGAGAGAATATAAAATGACTTCTTCAAATTATATGAAATATGAGTTGGAAGTTGAAAAGAATCAAATTGAAAGTCCGTTTGAAGTTATTTTGAAACCCACATTCAAATTGGAGTTATTTGATTTTTATTCAAATTATTTTCTCCAAAAATATCATATATGGAAAATAGCGTAAAATGATTCCCTACAATAGAAAAATGGATTTGAATTCATTTTGGTATTTTAAAATATTTTTATTTGGTTTTCAAATGAACCTTTAGCACTGTTTGCATTACTTGAAAGTTTTTAGATTTTATTTGTCTATGAAAAATAGTTCCAGTTGTAGAATTTATTTTTATGAAGATTTTGATATATTATATGTCTATATTATATTTATATTTTGTTTAGTTTCTTTTCTTTTGTGATTTGTAAAAAAAACCAGCGCCCGCCAGGCCAGCCGACCCAGCAGGCCGAGCCGCACCCAACGCTCTTGTCCCAAACTCACAGGCTACCCTAGTGCATGAGCGCACAAACCTCTCAAAAAAATCCCCATGCGCACAAGCACCGCACGCACGAGGCCGAGGAGGCTAGCGCCCATGCTCGCCCGATCCCCAGTGCGTCGGTCGCCCGACCCTCTCTCCCTTCCCCACGATCGCTGCCAGAATGGCCCCATCTCTTCTTTCTTCTTCCCCACGAACTCAACAATACAGAAACATACACGTACACGTACCTGACGCCGCCGCCACGTCCGATCCTCTTGGAAACCCTATCTCCAGTGTTCCCCTCGTCCAAGCAAGCTATCCTATAAATAGCCACGAGGCTCCTCGACCGATTCCCTTTGAAACCATTCGCCAAAACCCACCGTACCGTACGACCTCGCCGTTTGGATCTCGCTGGAATTCACGGAGTTCATCGGTCGTTTCCGACGCATGTAAGCATCTTCGAAACTCTTCCTTCCATGGCTTATTATCCCTCATTGATGTGATCCTCTTTGACATCTTCTGGATGTCCAGGGACCACTGGAGTCACCGCCTCGAGCTCGCAACACCGCCAGAGTTCACGAAGTTCACCTCGACGCCACGGTCGACCCCGACGTTCCCTCGCCTCACTATCCACAGAAAATCGGACCCACTTGCCGTGCTGCACCACCTGGACAGCACCGCCGTCCCGGAAGGTCATCGGAACCCCGCTGCCGGCCGCGCCCCTCTTCCCTGCCTACGCACGCATCCTGTGTAAGCATGGCCATGCGGGCAAAATCCAGGGCCCTGTGCGAAACTGAAAAGTGGGTCCCTATCTCACTAAAAAAGAACTAAAGATCAAACCGATTGATTATCGGATGGCACCGGCGGTGCTTCTTTTCTAACATATCTGTCAATTCCACCATTATAAGATTTATCAATTAAATATTGTTCTCTTTCTTTTCTCTTGCTCTTAAAGAAACCAGACTAGTTTTTCCCCATGGTAAGTCAAAAATGTATTATTGAAACACAAGATACAAAAGATAAATAAAATACAATTGTACAATAGCATCTCGATAAGTTCATGCATCAATGTTTGGCAATTCGATAAACCATCTAACTCACCTTGTTTTGGGACCTGTCCGGTTGAACTGCTACATTGTGTGTGTGGTCTTTAACTGAGGAGGTAAGAACCGATCTCTAACAAACACACTAAGCAGTGATCCTTGCCAAAAGTTAATTGGGAAATTAGGAATTAGGAGTAGGAATCGAAATTAATCAAAAAGTAGGACTCTCTAAGCACCTAGAGGCTGTAGTCGGTCACGGATTGATCCGACGAGTCTGAAATTTGGGACAGAAAACGAACTAGAGGGCAACAATGTCAGCAGCCTGAATTCGATCGGTGCGATGAGGCGAAGGCGATCCGTTTCCTGCAGGGTTTGGTTTGGTGTTGCGTGATCGGCTGATAGCCTGGACGCCCGGATCGCCGACGCCTGACGGCCCGACGCGGAGACTCGAACTACACGGCCGACATCCATGGAGACTTGATCTTCGATGGATTCGAGCCCATGCCGGACGCGCCGCACAGTCGCGACGAGCAAGACATAACTCTGCCGTCGGACAGTGTTCAGGAGATCGCATCCGCAGCTACTCCGGCCTTTAATCCGGAGCAAATCGCGCCGTCCGAGAGCCGAGGGATAGACCCCGCCATTGAGGCCGCACTCTTAGTGGCGATATAGCCAGATACTGACTTCACCCCTTATGAGAGCCGTGTCGCCGAACCACTAGATACATCTCTGGCCACGGACTCCGAGCCGCCTACATCCGTGCCTGTCGAATCCGACGGGGCGTCGATCATGGAGTTCACCTCCGCGGATATCTTTCAGCACTCATGAGGGAGTCCGGGATTAGGGGGTGTTCAGATAGCCGGACTATACCTTCAGCCGGACTCCTGGACTATGAAGATACAAGATTGAAGACTTCGTCCCATGTCCGGAAGGGGCTTTCCTTGGCGTGGAAGGCAAGCTTGGTGATACGGATATGTAGATATGTAGATCTCCTACCATTGTAACCGACTCTATGTAACCCTAACCCTACCTGGTGTCTATATAAACTGGAGGGTTTTAGTCCGTAGGACAACATACACATCGACAATCATACCATAGGCTAGATTCTAGGGTTTAGCCTCCTCGATCTCATGGTAGATCTACTCTTGTACTACCCATATCATCAATATTAATCAAGCAGGACGTAGGGTTTTACCTCCATCGAGAGGGCCCGAACCTGGGTAAAACTTCGTGTCCCTTGTCTCCTATTACCATCCGGCCTAGACGCACAGTTCGGGACCCCCTACCCGAGATCCGCCAGTTTTGACACCGACATTGGTGCTTTCATTGAGAGTTCCTCTGTGTCGTCGCCGTCAGGCTCGATGGCTCCTACGATCATCGATAGCGATGCAGTCCATGGTGAGACCTTCCTCCCCGGATAGATCTTCGTCTTCGGCGGCTTCGCACTGCGGGCCAATTCGCTTGGCTGTCTGGAGCAGATCGAAAGCTACGCCCCTGGCCGTCAGGTCAAATTTGGAAGTTTAAACTACACGGCTGACGTCTGCGGAGACTTGATCTTCGACGGATTCGAGCCACTGCCGAGCGCGCCGCACCGTCACAACGAGCATGATCTAGCTCTACCGCCGAACAGTGCCTTGGAGGCTGCACCCGCATCGGATTCGACTCTTAATTCGGAGCCAACCACGCCGATCGAGGATGGGTGGTTGGACGCCGCCTCGGGGGCTATGATCCCAACGGCGATTGAGCCGAACACCAGCCCCGCACTCCGCGAGACTCATGATTCCAAGGAGTCGGACTCCTCTCCGGACTCCGAACCATTCGCGCCTCTGCCAACCGAATTCGATTGGGCGCCGATCATGGAGTTTACTGCCGCGGGCATCCTTCAACACTCGCCCTTGGGCGATATTATAAAATCACTAAAGTCTCTCTCTTTATAAGGAGAGCCCTGGCCAGACTACAGTCAGCGATATTGGGATGCGGACAATGAATAAATTCAAAGCCCACCCACCACCCACTTTGTAGCCACTGTTGACGATTTAACCGACATGCTCGACTTCGACTCCGAAGACATCGACGGTATGGACGCCGATGAAGGAGACGATGAAGAACCAGCGCCTATTGGGCCCTAGAACGCCACCTCGTTATATGACGTATACATGGTGGACGCACCAAAAGATGACGACGAGGAGCAGAAGGACGCACCGAAGGCTTGTTCCCTCGAAAAGCAGTCAAAGCGGCGACGCAAGCGCCGCCCCAAATCCCGCGTCGACAGAAATAGAGATCATGCAGACCCAGCGCTGGAGCAGGGCGAACCGTTGCCGGACAATGGCAATTCAGATAATCAAAGCGAACAAACAAATCCTATCAAGGATAATGGTCCGGACGACATAACGCCGGACAAACACCCGGAGCAACAGACTGCCCGTAAAAGGCTTGTTGGCACCGCGAGGAGCCTGAAAAAGCAGAAACAAAGGCTCAAGGCCGCGCAAGACACACTCCAATTCAGATGGAGTAAAATACTCAGCACTGCAGCAAGGTACGGCGACAATCGCCCTTCCAAAAGCTACCCAAAGCGGAAGCTGCTACCTGAATTCGATGAGGAGGCCTCAGAACCCCCACAACCAAATATCAAAGAAGCCACCTGGTCGGATAGACGACCCCTCTACCAACACAGAGTGGCATACAACACCGCCCACAATACAATACGCAACCCATGCGAGGGCTCACACCCAAAGGACGGCGCAACCAGATCCATCTATGGACCACACAAGCGCGCCCCAGCATAGAATGCAACACAACAAACATCCAAACAACGCGGTACACCTAGCTACAGGGGTGCCGCACACCCCCTATGTTTCACCGATGAGGTGCTGGACCACGAATTTCCAGAGGGATTCAAGCCCGTAAACATAGAGGCATACGACGGAACAACAGACACTGGGGTCTGGATTGAGGACTACATCCTTCATATCCATATGGCTCGAGGAGACGATCTCCATGCCATCAAGTACCTACCCCTCAAGCTCAAAGGGCCAGCTCGTCACTGACTCAAAGGCCTCCCCGAAAGCTCCATTGGAAGTTGGGAAGAGCTCGAAGACGCTTTTCGGGCAAATTTTCAAGGGACATATGTCCGACCTCCGGATGCGGACGATTTGAGTCATATAACTCAACAGCCCGGAGAGTCAGCCCGAAAGCTTTGGAACAGGTCTCTTACTAGAAAGAACCAAATTGTCGACTGTCCAGACGCCGAAGCCTTAGTAGGTTTCAAGCATAGCGTCCGTGATGAATGGCTTGCCAGACACCTCGGCCAAAATAAGCCGAGAACGATGGCCGCATTAACAAACCTCATGACCCACTTTTGCGCGGGGGGGGGGGGGGGACAGCTGGCTAGCCAGATGCAGCACCAGCGACCCCAGTACATCTGAAGTTAGAGATGGAAACGGGAAATCACGGCACAACAGCAATAACAAACACCGGAATAAAGAAGATAGCACGAAGGGCACTGCAGTAAATGCCGGATTCAAAAGCTCTCGGCCAGGTCAAAAGTCGCCCCCTAAAGGCACCAGGGACAAACTGTCCAGTCTCAATAAAATTCTGGACCAAGTATGTCAGATTCACAGTACCCCTGGTAAACCTGCTAATCATACCCAAGAGAATGTTGGGTCTTCAAGCAGTCCGGCAAGCTCAACGCCGTACACAAGGGGGAGGATACACCAAGTGAAGACGAGGACGAGCCCCCCAAGCAAGACATGGGGGAACAAAAGCAATTTCCACCAGAAGTCAAAAAAGTAAATGTGTTACACGTAATCAAGGAAAAAAACAATGTGGCACTCCCAGGAAAGTATACCCAAGTGCTTATCACCACGAAGTCCTGCCATTGGACATCTCAACCGATCACTTTCGACCATCGCGATTACTCAGCAGGTATCCGAGACGCAGGATGGGCTGCCTGGTATTAGACCCAGGAATTGGTGGATATCACTTCACAAGGGTCTTGATGGACGACGGCAGTAGCCTAAACCTAATATATCATGATACAATCCGCGGGATGGGGCTAGACCCAACACAAATTCGCCATAGCAATACTACCTTTAAAGGAGTAACGCCAGGCCCGGGGGCTCGTTGTACAGGCTCCCTCCTACTACAAGTTACATTCGGCTCCCTCGATAACTTCCGTCGCGAGCATTTAACTTTCCACATCACTCCGTTTCAAAGTGGCTATCATGCACTGCTCGGACGCGAAGCTTTCGCTTGCTTTAATGCAATACCACACTACGCCTCCCTCACACTCAAGATGCCCGGTCCACGTGGCATCATTACAGTGCATGGAAATATCAAGTGATCTCTGCACGCCGAAGAGAGTGAGGCTGCCTTGGCCGCCACACACTAAAGGCGCCCAGACAAACGAAAGCATCCAATAGGTCGTCAAGACCTCAGATACAACTAATCAAGTCCGGCGCCGCTATCTATACGAAAATAAGTGGTCACACCCCTATTTGTCAATACAAGGAGCTCAACACGCGTAGACAAGTGGCAATTTCTTATCATCTTGAACTATACATGGTTTCTTTAAAAACTATCCTTTTGCACGACAACGTTTTCACTTAACTTCCTCTCTTTTACAGACGATCATCGTGCTACACCCGTCCAGGATACGGCACAACGGAGACACAAGCACAGACGTGCAGCAGGGACCCGCTCCAAGGATTCTTTTTAGATTAAGACCTTGCGTAAACCTTTTTTACTGTCTCTTGTTGATACATATCAACCATTGAGAAGGATGCTGACGTCTTGGCATGTGGCCACGCCAGAACAATGCATGTACCTGGACACATGGGGCTTCTTACAAAGGCCACTATTTAGGCCCGGTTTATACCACAAAGACCGAATACCTTAGGGAGTATTCGGCGTCGCGAGTTTGGCCCTATATGCATCAGCTCCGAATCATTGTCTTTGGTCAAATGTTGGGTTTGCCCGGCTCCTGTGTTTTGGTGCCTTACGTTCCGCCTTGCCGGCTAAGGTAGCGCCAGGAGAACTACTGCGATTGTGCCCTGGTTCATCCGGACGAGCACCTCAGTAGAGAAAGCCGAAAACTGACTGTCATGATATAGCGTGAGACTAGTCAACCACTCGATGACCTGTGGGAATGTTAGAATTCCTCCGCCTTAACAAAGGGCCGTTTCTCGGCCAGGCATGTACGCACCCCGATATCAGGAGAGTGCGGAGCCACCAGGGGCTATCTAGTAGCGCGACTGTCAAACTCCTATGGCTAAGTGAAAGTGCTAAAGCATTATAGTCCGGTTGCCTCGCTCGCTCCGCTATCACCTCCTTAATAGGACCAAGACGTTGGGTTAAGTGTGAATGCGTGTTTTTGCGAGCACCTCCGCATTATATGCGTGAGGGTTGAAGCGGATGGCTGCAATCTTTTAGGTTATACACATGTATACATAAACGGCCGCCCAGGAGGCATCATATTACTTTTAGGCAAAAGTATAAAAATAGCCTTATAAAATTTATAAAAGCATTTCGCTTACAATGAGATTACATATCACTCAAACATAATATTTTTTGAGCACAGGGTCTCTATCAAACGGGCACCCTTAAGAACTTCCTCAAAATAGTGCTCGGCAACCTTTCGACCTATAGCCGGATCCCGTGTTGCAACATTGGTAGCATCCATCTCCGCCCAATATGCCTTAACACGGGAAAAGGCCATCCATGCGTCCTCTATGCACGCCGAACTCCTCATCGCATTAATACGCGGCACAACATCAAGGACCTGCTGCACCAAGCTGAAATAGCTGTTCAGTTTTGACCTTCCCGGCCACAGCTGATCCACAACAGACCTCATAGAGAGTCCGGACAACCTGTTTAGTTCGGACCATTCGGCTAATTGGTCGGTCAATGAAACTGGATGCTCGGGAGAATGGAATTGTCTCCAAAACAGCTGGTCTACTCCATGATCTGTCTGACCCTGGAAGTACTTGGCCGCATCGGCAGCGCTCGCCGCCAAATCCATATACACATCCTCCGAACTCCACAGCCGATCCAGAGGGGCATACCGTGGATCTCCGAATTTCCTCCACAACATAAAGGATTTCCCAGCTACAATATCCCCGGCTTCCCGCAGCTCCTCCTTCTTTGCCCTCATAGCAGAGCGGAGATCCTTTTTCGTCGCAGCAGCCTTTTCAAGGTCTGATGCCTTCGCTTGGTTTTCTTTTTCAAGAACCCGCCAACGGTCAGCGGCGGCTTTTAATTCTATAGCCATCTTGGCCATCTTGTCTCGGGTATCGCCATGCGCGGCTTTCTTGTCTTGCAACTCTTCGGCCGCCTTCACAGCAGCCGCATTACCCAACCTCGCTTGTTCCTTGGCTCGGGCAAGTTCTGCCCGCAAGGCTTCAACAGTGGAAGCTCCATCTGCAGTCACAACATATTAAAGATACTGGCATCATGCTGCTCTTCCTATTGTGGCGTTTACCAGATAATGACACTTACCCTGTGCCTCGTCAAGCCTTTTGTTAACAAGCTCGATGTCGGCGTCTGCCGCATCCAACTGCCGTTCTAAACGGGCAAACTCGCTAGTCCGTCTAGCCTCCGGAGCTTCCATCACCTGCACATAGAGGCAGTATGGTTATTGCCTGGGAATATGATCCTCTGTTCGTCATCGTTTCCGATGACAACCAGAGTCTCAGGGGCTACTATCTACACAGGGCACACCTACCATGTGCAGGACTATCATACATTCTTTTACGTACCTCAAAGCCTGTCAGTAGACTCATAAAAGCTTCATGCAATCCGCTTTCGGCGGACGATATTCTCTCCATCACCGTATTCATCAGCACACGGTGTTCATCTAAGATGGCTGCTCGCCCCACCAACTCCCTCAGAACATCCGATCGCACACTAGACGGTGCCGGACCCTTTTGTCTGCTCTCTTCGGGAGCCGGACATTGGGAGCTTCGGGGGTCAATGGGATTATCTTCTGGCCTCACCGGACTCGGAGAGGCCCTCCGCGATGGCACCTCAGGGTCGCCCGCTTCCGGAGCGGAGGAGTCCGGAGGAGGTGTTTCTCTCTCCATCATCTCTGGAAGAAGATCCCCCAAAGATGAGCTCATTTGAGAGGGGCTAAGGCCCGAACTGCAAAAATATATGCGGTCGTTATCTTCTCAGAAGAAAAAGATGGCATATCTGTACTATTAAAGTATTTCGGGTCACTTACGACTCGCGGGAGAATTGATCCCCCCGCGGACTTTGTGCGGCAATGGCGCCCCTCAGGTAGGACCCTCTATGGGAGACTTCTTCTCCCGTTTGGAAGCTTCGGTTTCTGAATCCCCGGGCGCAATCCTTTTCCTCTTCTGGTCGCCTTCCCTCATGGAGGCGCTCGCTCCCTCGGCTAGAATGGGCAGTGTTGGGGGCCCGCCTCTGCCCGCATTATCCTCCACAGTATCTTCCTTCAAGGGCTCCGGGCAAGGTGCAGTCTGGAGCATCTTTTCCAATACCGTATTTTCCAAACCCTCAGGGAGGGGGGCCGAACACCGAATCAACTTCGCCTTTGTTAGCCAGTCCTGGTCAAAAAGCGAACTCTCAGAAATAACTTCGTAACAAAGGAGAGATAGTATGTTCGGCCGGAAGATGCCTTACCTGTTCGGCGGCGCGGTTACTACTCAGGCCCACATCCTCTGAGATTTTCGGACATTCCACCTGAGGTCCGAAGAATGGCTTGTACATCTCCTCGTGCATTCGGCCGAGAAAATTTTGAATGACACGCGGCCCCTCGGGATTGAACTCCCATAAGTGAAGAGGCCGGCGTTTGCAAGGCTGGACTTGACGAACCAGCATAACTTGTATTACCGCAACCAAACTGAAATCTCCATTGAAGAGATCTCGAATGCGGCCTTGAAGTATAGGCACATCCTTGGCTAACCCCCAGCACAGACCTCTGCTGATCCATGACATCAGTTGTGGTGGGAGGGCCCGAGCGGAAAACAGGGGGGCCGCCCACTTGGCATTTCTAGGAGCCCTGATGTAGAACCACCCCTATTGCCACAACTCAGACACCTCTGGGATGGAACCTTTGGGCCACGGAGCTCCCGTCATCTTGCGTATTGCGGCACCTCCACACACTGCATATTGCCCCTTGACCAGCTTCGGCTTCACTTCAAAGGTCTTGGGCCATAGGGCAAAGTGAGGGGTAACCCGGAGGAAGGCCTCACACATGATAATAAATGTCGTGATATGAAGAAAGGAGTCCGGAGCTAGATCATGAAAATCTAGCCCGTAGTAAAACATCAAACCCCTGACGAAAGGATCCAGGGCAAGGCCTAGGCCTCGGAGGAAGTGGGAAACGAACATGACGTTCTCGTTAGATTCGAGGGTGGGGACAGCCTGCCCTCGGGGAGGCAGCCGATGCAAAATCTCGGCGGTTAGATATCTGGCCTCCCTCAACTTCTTGATGTCTTCTTCCGTGATGGTGGAAGGCATCCATCGGCCTTGAAGGCTAGATCCGGACATGACTGAAGGTTTGGGTCTCTTGACCTGAACTTCGGGCGTTTGAGATTGACGTGGGGGAAGGATTCGATTGAGCACAGGAGGGAAAAATAAATGCCTTGTCCCCTTTATAAAGAGGGTGAATGTCAAGCATCCTCTCCGTGTCCGTTTGGACTTGCCTATAATCTAGGAGTCCTAGAAGCGGTTGGGTTACCCACGCCCATATTGATGAGAATCCCGGGTTAAGGGGACATGATGTCTGCTTTAACAAGACGTGCCAAGGAGACCTCCTCGCATAACGCACTGAGGTGGGATAATGAAACGACTCGGATAAAGGCTTGGCCGTGGTGTGTCACGCTACGGAATACGTCAGCAGATTAGATTGGTGTAAATATTATACTCTCTATGGCAATATGTGGAAACTTATTTTGCAGAGCCGAACACTATCTTCGTGTTCGAAATCTTCTATGAAGTACTTGGAGGAGGAACCCGCCTTGCAATGCCGAAGACAATCTGCGTGCCAGACTCATCGTCATTGTAGCCTGGTTCAGGGGCTACTGAGGGAGTCCTGGATTAGGGGGTGTTCGAATAGCCGGACTATACCTTCAGCCGGACTCCTGGACTATGAAGATACAAGATTGAAGACTTTGTCCCGTGTCCGGAAGGGACTTTCCTTGGCGTGGAAGGCAAGCTTGGCGATACGGATATGTAGATCTCCTACCATTGTAACCGACTCTATGTAACCCTAACCCTACCCAGTGTCTATATAAACCGAAGGGTTTTAGTCTGTAGGACAACATACACATCGACACTCATACCATAGGCTAGCTTCTAGGGTTTAGCCTCCTCGATCTCGTGGTAGATCTACTCTTGTACTACCCATATCATCAATATTAATCAAGCAGGACATAGGGTTTTACCTCCATCGAGAGGGCTCGAACCTGGGTAAAACTTCGTGTCCCTTGTCTCCTGTTACCATCCGGCCTAGGCGCACAGTTCGGGACCCCCTACCCGAGATCCGTCGGTTTTGACACCGACAACTCACCTTTCAGAGATGTGCTAAATTCATTAAGGTCTCTCTCCCTATTAGGAGAACCTTGGCTGAACTATGTCCGGCTAGAATGGGATGTAGACAACGGAGAAATTCGCTGCCCACCCACCACCCACTTAGTAGCCACTGTCGACGACTTAACCGACATGGTCGACTTCGACTCCGAAGACATCGACGGTATGGACGACGATGCAAGGGACAAACAGGAACCACCGCCCATAGGGCGCTGGACCACTACTTCATCACATGACGTATACCTGGTGCATGCACCCAGAGAGGGCAATGGCGAAGAGACAACGGAGGATGCACCCTCGAAGCAACCCAAGTGCCGACGTCAGCGACGCCGCTCTAGGTCCCACCATAGCAAAAGCAGCGATAACAGCGCAAGAGGAAATAATAGTCCACACGACTCCGGAAGAAACGACAACTGCACCACCTCGGTGGCAGAACACGATCAAGATGCAAACTGCAAACATAGTACGGATCCGACATCCAAACACGATGATGCCAAAGATAAGCCTCATCAATCCCCGTCTAGGGAAGAAAACAGTCCGGAGGAAGATGCACGCATCTTCCCGGAAACACACTTGGAGCAAGAGAACCTCCGCAGAAGGCTTATTTCCACAACGAGGAGCCTGAAGAAACAGAAGCAAAGGCTCAAGGTCGCACAAGATACACTCAACAGTAAGTGGAACAAAGTAACAAAGTATGGGGGAAGTTACCATAAAAATAGCTATCCAAAGCGCAAGCTATTACCGGAATTCGACGATGAGGCCTTAGAGCCCATACAGCCGAAAAGTGATACGGCCAACTGGCCGGATCCACAACCTTGTGAGCACGATAGAGCGGCTAACAAGGCCGCGCACAAGTCAACACACGATTTACGTGAGAATTTGCGCCAAAAATCCGGTGTCACCAGATCCATCTTTGGATCTAGGAAGCGCGCTACAGTACACAACCAACACCGAATACTACAACTGTCCGAACACCATGGTGCATCCCAATACAGGGGTGCCGCACACCCCTTATGTTTCACTGATGAGGTACTAGATAACGAATTCCCAGAGGGATTCAAACCGGTGAACATAGAGGCGTACGACGGAACCATAGACCCTGGAGTCTGGATAGAGGACTTCATCCTCCACATTCATATGGCTCGTGGAGATGATCTCCATGCCATTAAATACTTGCCCCTCAAGCTTAAAGGGCCAGCTCGACACTGGCTAAAAAGCCTCCCCGAAAACTCAATTGGAAGTTGGGAGGAGCTTGAGGACGCTTTTCGGGCCAATTTTCAAGGGACTTATGTCCGACCTCCGGATGCAGACAATTTAAGTCATATAATCCAACAGTCTGGAGAGTCTTCCCAAAAGCTTTGGAACAGGTTCCTCACCAAGAAGAACCAAATTGTCGACTGTCCATACGCCGAAGCCCTAGCAGCTTTTAAACACAGCGTACGAGATGAATGGCTCGCCAGACACCTCGGTCAAGAAAAACCGAGAACAATGGCAGCCCTAACAAGCCTCATGGCCCGCTTTTGTGCGGGTGACGACAACTGGTTGGACCGTAGCAGCACCAGCGACCCAAGCACATACGAAGTTAGGGATGGCAATGGTAGACCACGACACAAAAAAAACAAGCGTCGAAATAAAGAAGATAGCCCAGATAACACGGCGGTAAAGGCCGGATTCAGGGGCTCCCGACCAGGCCAGCGGAAAAAGCCTTTCAAAGGCAGCAGAGAAGGACAATCTGGCCTAAACAAAATTCTTGACAAACTCTGTCAGATTCATGGCACCCCAGACAAACGTGCAAATCATACCCACTGAGAATGATGGGTCTTCAAGTAGGCCGGTAAGCTAAACGCCGAACACAAAGGGGAAGAGACACCAAGCGAAGACGAGGACGAACCTCGCCAACAAAACACCGAAGGACAGAAAAAGTTCCCACCAGAGGTTAAAACAACAAACGTGATCCATGTGACAAAGAGGAGAAGCAATCATGCACTCCGATGCACAGGTGCCATAGAGCCCGTCATCCCTAGGTTCAACCCCTGGTTGGCCCGCCCGATCACTTTTGATCGTAGGGATCACGTTACAAATATCCGGCGCGAAGGACTGATGGCCTTGGTGTTAGACCCAATAATAAATGGGTACCATTTCACACGGGTCCTCATGGACGGCGGTAGTGATCTAAATCTGATATATCAGGACACAGTCCGCAAAATGGGGATAGATCCAACACAAATAAGCCACAGTAATACTACCTTCAAGGGAGTTGTACCAAGCCAAGAAGCCCGTTGTACGGGCTCTCTACTACTAGAGGTGGTATTCGGTTCTCCCAATAACTTCCGAAGCGAAACATTAACTTTCCACATCGCTCCATTCCGAAGTGATTATCAAGCACTACTCGGAAGGGCGGCTTTCGCTCATTTTAACGCAATACCGCATTATGCTTTTCTCAAGCTCAAGATGCCCGGTCCACGTGGCATCATCATAGTCAGCGGAAATACCGAACGTTTCCTACGCACGGAAGAGGACGCGGCGGCTCTAATAGCTGCACACTAGACGACCTGACCAACCAGAAAAATGGCAGGTCATCAAGACACGGACATGGTCAAACGAGTCTGGCGTTCCATCATATATGCATGAGATTGGTTTTCAAACACTCATAAATGATACCAGGGGCTTCCCGCGTATAACCAGGGCTAGCCCAGCTCAATTTGGCTTCCTTTGAATTTTGATAGTTCATTGATAATAACCAATTCTTCTTTTCGGCATGGCAACTTTCACTTAAGTGTTTCCTTTTGCAGATGATAATCGTGCTACACCCATCCAGGACATGGCACAACGGAGACAGAGGCGCAGACGTGTAGCAGGGACCCGCCCAAAGGTTTCTTTTTAGATTAAGACCCTACGTAAACCTTTTTTATTGTCTCTTGTTGCTCACATTCTCCGGATACTCCACAAAACCGAGAAGGATGCTGGCGTTATTGGCATGTGGCCAAGCCAGAATTTTGCATGTACCTGGACACATGGGGTTTCTTATTAAGGGCATTGTTTAGCCCGACATATGTTATGAAGACCAAACACCTTAGGGAGTGTTCGGCATCGCTAGTTTGGCCCTATATGCATCAGCTCCGAATCATGTCTTTGGTCAAATGTTGGGTTTGCCCGGCTCCCACGTTTTGGTACCTTATGTTTCGTTGTATAGGCTAAGGTGGCACTGGGAGAACTACTACGATTGTGCCCTGGTTCATCCGGATGAGCACCTCAGTAGAGAAATCCGAAAACTGACTGTCAAGATATAGCGAGAGACTGGTCAACCACTCGATGACTCATCAGAATCTTCGGGATTCCTCTGCATTAACGAAGGGCCGTTTCCCGGTCATGTATGCACGCGCCCCGTATTCGGACAAGCGCAGAAGTACCAAGGGCTATATAGTAGCCCCACTGTCAAACTCCTATGGCTAAGTGAAAGTGTTAAAGCAATATAGTCCGATTGCCTCGTTCGCTGTGCTATCACCTCCTTAACGGACCAAGACATTGGATCAAGTGTGGATATGCATCTTTTGCGAACACCCCCGCATTATATGTGTGGGGGCGGAAGGCGACGACTGCAAACTTTCAGGTTATACACATATATACATAAACGGCCGCACATGAGGCACCATAGTACTTTCAGGAAGAAGTATAAATACAGCCTTGATAATACAATAAAACATTGCTTTTACAATGGGAATACATGTCACTTGAACATAAGATTCTTCGAGCACTGAGCCTCTATTGAACGAGCGCCTTCAAGAACTTCCTCAAAGTAGTGCTCGGCAGCCACTTGGCCTACGGCCGAACCCTGTGTCGCAACAGTGGTGGCCTCCATCTCCGTCCAGTATGTCTTGACACGGGCAAAGGCCATCCGCGCACCCTCTATGCACGCCGATCTCTTTACAGCATCGATGCGTGGCACATCACCAAGGAATTGTTGCACTAGCTAAAGTAGCTATTCGACCTTGGCCCTCCCGGCCATAGGTGATCCACAACTGACCTCATGGCAAGTACGGAGAACCTATGGAGCTCGGCCCACTCGGCCAATTGCTCATTCAACAACAGCGGACGGACTGGAGCGTGGAACTGTGACCTGAACATCTTCTCCACTTCGGGACCTTTCTGATCCCTGAAGTACTCGGCCGCATCAGCAGCACTTGCAGCCAAATCCATGTACGCATCCGCAGAACTCCATAGCCGGTCCAGAGGAGCATACTTCGGATCTCCGAACTTAGTTCACAACAAGAAGGGCTTCCTAGACACGATATTTGCAGCTTGATTAAGCTCCTCCTTCGTCGCTCTAATTTTGGAGCGGGCTTCCTTGGCAGCCACTCGGGCCTTCTCCAGGCCCGTCTCCTTCGCCCAGTTTTCTTCTTCAAGAAGCTGGTAACGGTCAGCGACATCTTTTAACTCTACAACCATCTTGGCTATTTTTTCCTTGCTCTCGCAATTCGCTGCCTGTTCGGCCCTTAACTCTTCGCCCGCCTTGAAAGCAGCCGCATTGCTACTCATGGCTTGCTCCTTGGCTCGGGCAAGCTCCGCCCGAAGGGTCTCCACAGTGGCAGCTCCATCTACAGTCACAACATATAAAAAATACTGGCATCACGCTACTCTTATTATGTGACGATCACCAGAAACATCGCTCACCCTGTGCCTCGTCAAGCCGCTTGTTGACAAGCACGATGTTGGCATCTGCCGCATCAAGTTGCCGCTTTAGCTCGGCAAACCCATCAGTCCGGCTAGCCATCGAAGCTTCAGCCACCTACACATAAGGGCGGTCTAGTTATTACCTGGGACTATGATCCTCTGTTTGCCGTCGTTTTCTACGACAAACAGAGTCTCAGGGGCTACCATCTGCATAGGGCATATCTAACGTATGCGGTACTGTTAAAAACATACATTATTTCACGTACCTGGAAGCCTTTCAGCAGACTCATAAAGGCTTCATGCAAACCGCTTTCAGCGGATGAAATCCTTTTAATTACCGTACCCATTAGCGTATGATGCGCTTCCGAGACGGCAACTTGCCCCAGAAGATCCTTTAGCGCGTCCGACCGCACACCGTACGGACCCTTGATGTCGCTCTCCTTAGGAGCCAAATACTGGGGACTCCGGGCAGCCAAAGGGTTATCCTCTAGCCCTAGTGGATCCAGAGATACCCTTCGCGACGACACTTCAAGGTCGCCCGCTTCTTGAGCCGGGGTGTCTGGGGGAGGAGTTTCGCTCTCCATCATCTCCGGAAGAAGATCCCTCGAAGATGAGCTCTGTCGAGAAGGGCTGCGATCCGGACTACAATTTATAAGCATCGGTTATTGTCTTCGGAAGTAAGGTAGGATGTTTTCACTATTAAGTACTTTTCGATTACTTACAGCTCGGTAGAGGGCTGATCCCCGCGGGGACATTGTGCGGGAAGAATACCCTCCGAGGCAGGACCCTCTGATGAAGATTTCTTCTCCCGTTTGGAAACCTTGGTTTCCGAATCTTCAGAGCTAGTCCTCTTCCTTCCCCGGGGAGAGAGGATGTCAGATTCTTCCCTCTCATTGTCCTCCCTCGCGGAGGTGCTCATTCCCCCGGCTGGAATAAGTAGCAAGTGAGGCCCGCTTTCGCCCTCTTTATTCCCCCATCATCTTCCTTTGAGGACACTAGATAAGGTGCCAGCTCGAGCATCTTGTCCAATACTGGATTGTCCAAGCCCTCAGGAAGGGGGGCTGAACACCTAATCATCATCGCCTTTGTTATCCAGTCCTAGTCAAAAGGCGGCTCTTTAGAATGATACCATGATAAATAAAAGGACAGCAGGTTCGGCATGGGATTACTTACTTGGGCAGCGGGGCGGTTGCAGCTCAGGCCCACGTCCTCGGTGGTGTCCGGATACTCTATTTGGGGTCCAAAGAATGATTTGTACATCTCTTCGTGTGTCATGCCGAGGAAATGTTGAATAGCACACGGTCCTTTCGGGTTGAACTCCCACATGCGGAGGGGCCGCCGTTTGCAAGGCTGGATTCGACGAACCAGCATAACTTGCATTACCATAACTAGACTGAAATCTCCCTCGAAGAGATCTCGGATACGGCTCTATAGTATTGGCACGTCCTTGGCTGGACCCCAGCTCAGCCCCCTGCTGATCCATGACATCAGTTGTGGTGGGGGCCCGAGCGAAAGGTGGGGGCAGCTACCCACTTGGCACTTCGGGGAGCTGTGACGTAAAACCACTCCCGCTGCCACAATCCGGACACCTCTGGAAAGGAACTCTTCGGCCATGGAGCGTCAACAATTTTTCTTATTAAAGCACCTCTGCATGCTGCGTACTGTCCCTCGACTGTCTTCGGCTTCACATCGAAGGTCTTGAGCCATAGGCCGAAGTGAGGTGTAATGTGGAGGAAGGCCTCACATACGATAATAAATGACGAGATGTGAAGAAGAGAGTCCAGCCCGTAATAGAACATGAGACCCCTAACAAAGGGATCCAGAGCGAGGCCTAGTCCTCGAAGGAAGTGGGAGATGAACACAGCGCTCTCGTTGGGTTCGGGAGTAGGGACGACTTGCCCTCGGGCGGGCAGCCTATGCAAAATTTCGGCGGTCAGATATTTGGCCTCTCTCAACTTCTTGATGTCCTCCTCTGACGAAGGAAGGCATCCACCGACCTTGAAGGTTGGATCCGGACCTAGTTGAAGGTCCGAAGCACCTGACCTGAGCTTTGGGTGTTAGAACTCGAGGCGGGGGAAGGATTCAATTGAGCGCGGGAGGGAAAAAAGAAATGGCCTTGTCCCCTTTATAAAGAGGGTGAATATCAGGCATCCTCCTTGTGGCCATTTGAGACTTATCTAAGATCTAGGAGTCATACCAACAGGCACGGTTGGGTTACCCACGTTTGTATTGATGAGAATCCCGTGATAAGGGGAACACGGTCTCTGCTTTGACAAGACGTGTCAAGGAAACTGCCTCGTGTTATGTGCGGAGCTGGTTAAGAAAAACGGTTCTAATAATGACCGGGCCGTTGCATGATGTCATGCTGTCAAAACGTGTCAGCAGATTAGATTTTTGGGAATATTATTCTATCTACGGTGGTATGTGGAACTTATTTTGCAGGGTGGAACACTATCCTTGTGTTCAAACTCTTCCATGGTGTATTAGGAGGAGGAACCCGCCTTGCAATGTCGAAGACAACACTGCGCGCCGGACTCATCGTCATTGAAGCCTGGTTTAGGGGCTACTGAGGGAGTCCTAGATTAGGGGGTCTCCAGACAGCCGGACTATATCCTTTGGCCGGACTGTTGGACTATGAAGATACAAGATTGAAGACTTCGTCCCGTGTCCGGATGGGACTCTACTTGGCATGGAAGGCAAGCTAGGCAACACGGATATGTATATCTCCTCCTTTGTAACCGATCTTGTGTAACCCTAGCCCCCTCCGGTGTCTATATAAAATGGAGGGTTTTAGTCCATAGGACAAGATACAATCATACCATAGGCTAGCTTCTAGGGTTTAGCCTCTTTGATCTCGGGGTAGATCAACTCTTGTAATACTCATATCATCAAGAACAATCAAGCAGGACGTAGGGTATTACCTCCATCAAGAGGGCCCGAACCTGGGTAAACATCATGTCCCTTGCCTCCTGTTACCATCCGCCTTAGACACATAGTTCGGGACCCCCTACCCAAGATCCGCCGGTTTTGACACCGACACCCGCGGTCATGTGGCAGATGGGAATTTGTTAATATCCGGTTGTAGAGACCTTGACACTTAACTTAATTAAAATGAATCAACCGCGTGTGTAGCCGTGATGGTCTCTTTTCGGCGGAGTCTGGGAAGAGAACACGGTCTTGTGTCATGCTTGAACATAAGTAGCTTCAGGATCACTTCTTGATCACTTCTAGCTTCTCGACCGTGCGTTGCTTCTCTTCTCGCTCTCTTTTCCGTATGTTAGCCACCATATTGCTTAGTGCTTGCTGTAGCTCCACCTCAATACCTTTTCCTACCCATGAGCTTAAATAGTCTTGATCTCGCGGGTGTGAGATTGCTGAGTCCTCGTGACTTAGGGATACTTCAAAACAGTTGCAGGTGCCGACGATACCAGTGCAGGCCATGCTACCGAACTCAAGTGGGAATTCGACGAAGACTTGGGTCGCTATTATGTTTCCTTTCCTGATGATCAGTAGTGGAGCCCAGTTGGGGCGATCGGGGATCTAGCATTTGGGGTTGTCTTCCTTTATTTTGGTTGCGTAGTCAGACACTTGATTGTACCCTGGATGATGTATGGATTATTTATGTATTGTGTGAAGTGGCGACTGTAAGCCAACTATTTATCCCTTTCTTATTTAGTACATGGGATGTATGAAGATTACCCCTCTTGCGACAAGCCTACCATGCGGCTATGCCTCTAAGTCGTGCCCCGACACGTGGGAGATATAGCCGCATTGTGGGTGTTACATTGTTTTACTATATATATTTTCTCAGAGTGACGAATAGTTTATCAAAGTTTCCGAGAGCGTTATTTTCTTCGTCAACTTACCAGGCAAGTTCACTTTGACCATGTTTTTCATACCTATGTTTCATTTGCACGTAGTAGCACCCTTTCAACAATCCCTCCAGTAGTGTTATTGAATCTTGTAGTTGAGTAGAATGCATGAGGTAGGAACCCATCTTCCTATTACCAAGATCGGGATGTTATATAGTTTTAATGCTGCGCTATAGTAGATGGGGTTTGGTATGAGTGCACGAGAGTGGTGTGAATTAGGATGGCTCTACGTCAATAACAACAACTCCATGATGGAATCTGCAAGGACTGCATTTGCCTACTTCAAGACTCGAGACAAGAATTCAATACACACTACTGGGTGAAGGACGATTGTCGGGCACCCTGGAGCAACCAGTGGATGGCCGGGATGCATGGAGAAGCGCCATGACATCCACGGAAAGTTCACGTAGACTCAAAGAGATAGAAGAATACTTCATGCCCGGAAGCTTACCTGTGCAACCGCAAGTCACTATGGGCTCTGGCTTGGTTGACCTTAGTTGTGACTCTGGCTGGGACGGTGCTAGCAGATGTAGAACTACGGTAGGATTGGATGAGCCCCAGACAGTTGTTAGGGAAACTCTTTGGAAGACCATGTTTCGATCCTCTTGTTCTCAAACACCCTAAAGTGCGAGAATATAAAAAGAGGGGTCGAATCTTGCAGGTAAAGTGTACAAACCTATCCAGAGGGTTAAAACCTAATCGATTAGTCATCTCACCGGTTACGGACAATTTGAGCCTCTGGACTTGGATCTATCTCGAAACTCTCAACACCGGATTGATATTGTGGGCAACTTATGATGATTTGGGCTATGAGACATCGGTTGGCGGAACCATGTCATTGTAGATAACTCTATGGTGACGACTCTGTCACACCCTAGCAAGTTCATGCATTAGAGTGATTGCATCATGTTTAATTTTCCCAGAAAGATGAAATGGGGATGACAGAACCCCCAGCACCCCCTGGAACAACTAGGGTTTACTAAAAAACTTTTCAATGAACCTGAAATGCCCTTCTAAAAAGCCCACCCTTTTTGTTTTGGGTTAAAACCTTTGACAAAAACGGTGCACATTTTTCTAGGACATCTTAAGGTCATTGGATTAATCCATATAGTATTTGCATTTGGGCATTTAAATGCTATAAAATATTTTAAATGCTCAAAGAATCATAAACTAAAATGTTTATTGTTGAATATACTCTAAGCAGTAGCCATGATTAATTTTATGATTTTTGGAAATGCCCTGGCATTTTTAATAAAGCCCTAAAGATACAGAAATAATAGAAAATTAAGAAAAACAGAAAAAGAGAGAGGGAAAGGAACTTACCTGGCACAGCCCACCTAGCCACTGGCCGGCCCAGCACTGTGCTAGCCCGTTCCAGTCATCGCCCACCTCTACCAATAGGCAGAGGTGGGACACGGCGACCGCGCCCGAGATTGCCACGCCACCTCCCTGCTCACCTTCTTCACCTGGTCATCGCCTCGACGCCGCGCACGTCTCCTCGGTGCCGCCCCGGACTGCCCGACACCTCACACTCCCCCCTGCTCTCTCCCTCGCTCCCCCGACGCCATGGATGACGCAGCCGCGCCCGTGCCATCGTGAATGCTGCGGCCACCGCCGTCCACTCGTCGCCTCGCCGTACCAAAAAGCTCTGCCATCGTCCACTGCTTCGCCTCGACCCATACCCGAGCGCTCGCTCGCCCCGGAGACACTGCACCGAGCTCGTCTCGATCCACCATCGCCGGAGATCCCCCTCGGTGCCCTGCTCGCTCCGGCTCTTCCCCGAGCTCGCCGTTCGCTCCCCTGCAACCGCCGTGAGCCCCTCTTCCTCTCCCCTCCTCTCTCAAGCTCGCACCCATCTTGTAGCTCCATTTCCCACCGCGGTCGAGAGCTTCTCGCCGCCGGCCATGGCGCAGCCATGGCCACGGCCGCGCAAGCTCACAACGGAGCGCCTCACCGTGCTCAAGAAGCCCCCAAGAGTCTAACACACACAACCACTCGCCCTCTCGTGCACCGTAGCACCGACCCCGGCATCACCCGAGCCCCGGCGACCGCCAAGGTCGACGCCGGCGATGACTCCGGCCACCCCAGGCCCAACCACCCACACCACTCGATGCGGACGAGTGCCCGCGTCACGTAGATGCCCTCCGCCGGCCAAATGGTCGCCAGAGGAGGAAACCCGCACCCTTTCGCCGTCCCTGGCCTTGCCGGCGACGAGCCCCGGGAAACTCCGGTGAGTTTGACCCGGGTTGACCCCAGTTTGACCCCCCTGAGTCACTGACATGTGGGGCCGGCTCCTAACTAAAATAGTTTAAATTTTAGTTAGTGCTAATCACACTGTTAGGGGTTAATGACCTCGCTAACTAACCCCGTCTCACTGACATGTGGGCCCAGGGCCTAACTGACCTAGTTTAGTGCTAACAAAACACTAACTAACTCTGTTAGTTAGTTGTGACACTGACAGATGGGGCCCACCAGTCAGGTTTGACCTGGGCAGGCACCTTTGACTCGCTGACGTCATAGTGATGCCAGGCTGACGCAGTAAATCCTTGTCTGGATTTATTCTTATATAGGAAATTCCAGAAAATAACCAAAACTTCTAAAAATTCATAACTTTTAATCTATAACTCCAATGCATTGGGATTTGTATGTGTGATTTAAGAATCAGCTACTACAATGCATTGGGATTCTTAATTGACCCTCTCGGCTTCTTAATCACCCTAGTACTCTGTCCAGGAGTTGCAATTAGTTTCTAGTGTTTGTAGGTTATGTGTTGGCGGCCGTGCGTAGTGCTGACCTTAGGGGTGGGCTATGATGCGGTAGATACACCGTGGGACGGTGTACCGAGTCACCCGTTTAGTGTCTCGGGAACCCTGTTCACATCGTTCGGGGCCGTATGTTGAAACCTCGGCCAGACTCCCTGCGGATGGAACCTGGATAGGCGATAAACCTGGACTAGAGAATTGAGTGTTTAGGTAGGCCGTGGCCGACACCCTCATTGGGCTTCCGCTTGAAGGTTGCCGAGTACATGTCGTGTAAACAACGATAAGTGGTGAGAGCGTGTATGAAGAAGTACACCCCTGTAGGGTATAAAACTATTCGAATAGCCGCGTCCGCGGTAAAGGACTACTTGGTTGCCTATACAGTTCATAGAAAAGTTAATGGTGACTACTAAAAGACTAAAGATAAGTGTGAGTACCGAGGATGGCCCCCTCGTAGGATGACGAGGGAGGATCCCCAGTGGAGTATTGTGTTGGTGATTAGTGGAATCGTGTGCGAAAACTATTTTACCAGTGGTGTCTCGTAGGATAGCTTAGCCAAGAGTCAAAGCTGGCTTGCTGCAATAACTCCACCACCTTCTTGAGAATGAGCATGTATAGTAGGTTCTGTTGTAAGACTTGCTGAGTACCTTTGTGCTCATGTTGCTTTAATTACTATTTACAGACGACAACACCGCCCCCTCCAATGGGTTTTATGTAGACCTCGACGTCGATGAGTAACTTGCCACCCAGGTGGTGATCCTGGCCATGGAGGCCCCTATGTAGATAGATAGGCTTTGACAAGCCTTCTTTCTTTCTAGTGTCTGTACTCAGACTATTTGCTTCCGCATGTGCTTGTATGCTTGTATGACTTGAGTGTCAGGTCACGTGACCCCTACCTGTATGAACATGTTATGTATGGCTCTCTGGAGCCTTTAAATAAAGTACTTGAGTTGTAGAGTTTTGTTGCGATGCCATGTTGTATTTGCACATATCGAGCATATTGTGTGTCAGGACCCCGACTCAATGCCACATCGATCTAGCATGTAACACCTCATATCACTTTGCGGCCTCACGCACGGTATTCCCACGGGTGTCGCCTTACCTTACCACGGGACCGTTTGCGCCTTTTGGCACACGTATATGACAGTGTCGCTAGCATCCATATGATAAGGAGCCCGGGCTGACATGGCTAGTCGTAAACCCAAAGTGGCACAGACTTACAGGGACAGGCATCCATGACCCAGCATCGAACGTGTCAGTCATCAGCGAATGAAACCAGGCTGTAGCACTGGGCTAGCAGGACTCCGGTGAACCGGGCTGTAGCGGGCTAACAGGACTCCGGTATTCATCGCGTGACATTTCCCTGAAGGGACAGACACAGGAACGAAGAAGGACACATGCCGGCCAGCCTAAGTGTTCCGGAGCAGTAGCAAGCTACCATGGCTCGGTGGAAACACTAGGAGACATTTCCCCGTAAGAGAGGCTACTAAAGATAAACAACTAGATGGTCAGATCCCACACATACCAAGCATTTCAATAACATACACACAATATGCTCGATATGTGCAACTACAACATGGCATCACAACATGACTCTACGACTCAAGCAATTTATTCAATAGGCTCCGAGGAGCGAGATATTACAAACAGGGGTCTCACGACCCAACATTCAGAGCATACAAGTCAAAGCACAAACGGAAGCTATCATGTCTGAGTACAGACATCTATAAATGAAAAAGGCCGAGAAGCCTGACTATCTATCAGATCCTGCCGAGGGCACAAGGTCGTAGCTGAGGTATCAAGCTAAACGTCGAAGTCCACGCGGAACTACTAGCGAGACCGAAGTCTCTCTACAAAAACATAAAATAGGCAAACGTGAGTACAAATGTACCCAGCAAGACTTACATCAGAGCTAACTACATATGCATCATTATCAACAAAGGGGATGGTGGGGTTTAACTGCAGCAAGCCAGCTTTGACTCGGTGGCTATCCTGAACTACGACTGCAAGTAACTCTTTTGAGGTGGCGCACACGAGTCCACATATTCACCAACCAATACACCACTATGGATCCGCTCCCATCTCCCTACGAGAACGCCATCCATAGCACTCACGCTTATCTTGCGTATTTTAGAGTATCCACTTTCACTTGTCTATGAACTGATATAAGCAACCCAGAAGTCCTTTTCCGCGGACACGGCTATTCGAATAGATCATATTAACCCTGCAGGGGTGTACTTCTTCATACATGTTTCCACCACTTAGCGTCTGCACACGACATGTGCTCGGCAGACTTCAAGCGAAAGCCGACATGGGTGTAGACCACGACCTACCTAAACACTCAAGTCTCTAGTCCAGGTTTATCGCCTATTCGGGTTCCATCCATGAGGAGATCCGGCCGGAGTTTCGCTCACAGCCCCAAACGATGTGAACAGGGTTCCGAGACACCAAACGGGCGCCCGGTTTACCCGGCCACGTGCCTACCGCATCACAGCCCACCCCTACGGTCAGCGCTGTCCACGGCCTCCAGCATACTACAAACACCAGAAACTACTTGCAACTCCTAGACAGAGGACAAGGATGAATAAGAAGTCGAGCGGGGTCATATTTCAGGGCCCAATGTATGGTAGTAGCTGAATCATGGATCACAAACACAGAACTCAGTTCCTGAGGACGGCTACAATGAGACAACCCACCATGTACTCCTACATGGCCTCTCATCGCTACCTTTACCAAATCGTGTTCACACACTTAGCTCACACACAGTAGAACATGTTCACACACCTCTGATTCATCCCTGATGAATCAGACCTGACTCAACTCTAAGCAGTAGCAGGCATGACAAACAAGCAAGAATGAGTAGGCACAACAGGGCTCAAACAACTCCTACTCATGCTAGTGGGTTTCATCTATTTACTGTGGCAATGACAGGTCATGCAAAGGATAAAGGGGTTCAACTACCGCAGCAAGTAACAGATAAATCGGTGTTGTCCTAATGCATTAAAAGAGAGCAGGAGCGAGAGAGTAGGATTGTATCGGAATGAACAAGGGGTTTTTGCTTGCCTGGCACTTCTGAAGTTAACATTGAGTCTTCATCAGTGTCAACGATCACATCATCGGTATCACGTCTATCGAGAGGAGACAAATACCGGTAACACAGAAAAGAACACAATCAATGCAATGCACAATATGATGCATGCTCATGACATGGCAATATGAATGTGTTTTGAGCTAATGCAACTAGCAACAGATTAAATGAAGTTGGTTTGAATATAAAATTCAAATTCAAACTCCATATGTGATTAAATAAATGCCCTTTATATGATTTGTGCTAAACAGCAGCTATAAGTTGTTCTAACATGCATGAAAGTGGTACAGATGGATTCCTTGAATTTTTCTGATAATTTTTCATATATAATTTATTTAATTTGGAGTTACGGTTAATTTTCTATGATTTATTGAATTTTAGGCATTTTCTGGAATTTTCTGATTAAATTAAATCCAGAAAACATTACTGCGTCAGCATGACGTTGGCATGACGTTAGCAAGTCAACAGGGGCCGGCTCGGGTCAAACCTGATGTGTGGGGTCCACACGTCAGTGACACAGGGGCTAATCCCGCGTTGACTCGGGCTTTGACCCGCTACGGGGCCCGCTGGCAGTGTCACAAGGTTAGTTAGCAGGGTCATTAGCCCCTAACGACGACGCCACGTCAGCACGCCGGAGACCAGCCGACGGCGACCACAGAACACGGCGGGGCACGCCGGACTTGCGCTAGAGGCGTCAGTTTGGCGCGCTGAGGGCACCAGGGGATGGCCCTTGCTCCCGCGCATCCAGAGGACCGAGTGGGGGGTCGTGGGGTCGCCGGAACTCATGCCGGCGACGAGCTTTGGTGGCGATGGTGTTCGGTGGTGCTCGGGCGCGTCGCTACGGTGCATCAGTGAGCAAATGGAGAGGTTGGGCAGCACCTGCTAGACATGGGGAGCACTAAGAGCAGCTCAGTGAGGCCAGGGGAGCACGGAGGCTATGCGTGCAGCAGCAATGGCGGACGGTGGCTTCGGTGCTCGTGGGGAACGGCGCTACGGCACGGAGGGGAGCATGCTGAGTTAGGGGAGAGGGTCAGTGACTCACGGCGATGACGAGGGGACGCTCGGCGAGGTCGGGGATGGTCCGGAGCCGGCGAATTTGACGAAGATGGCCGGCGGTCCCGAGGTTGAAGAAGGCATCGAGGGCGGTGTTGTGGCACGTCCGGGGCCTCGTGGCTCGTTGAGGAGGTAGAGAGAGGACCGGCGGAGCTTCCTGGGGCGTCGGTGAGCCGTGGGGTGGCCGGTAGCCACGGTGGCTCTCGTCGGTGGCGGCGGCTCGGTTCGGTCGCGGGAGGGGAAACAGAGGAGCGAGGGGGAGGGAGGTCCAGAGAGCGAGGGAGAAGTGAGAGGGGGTCGGGGCTGCGTGGCATCGCGGGAGGGACCAGGGAAGGAGGAGGCAGCCAGGCAGGGAGGAGGTGGCCTCCTCGGCCGCGCGCTTGCGAGCACGCAGCTGCTCCCACTGGCAAGAGGAAGACGACAGGGGGGGAGTAGCGGTGGCGGGCTGGGCCGGCCAGATGGGCTGGCCAGCTGGGCCGGCTACAGGTAAGTGGCCCAGGTAGGCTTCTGTTCTTTTTATTTTTTTCTTCTGTTTTGTTTTTATTTAATCTTTGCCACTGTTTTGAATAAAAATAATAATTCAAACAATGCCAAAGCTCCTCTGAATATTTTTATTTGGCTAGATGGACTTTTCCAAAAGCTTATAAAATATTTCAGGGGTATTTGAAATTATATTCTAATTATATGAATATAATTCAAATTCAAATAGCTAATGATTTAAATTCAAAGTCCCAAAAATAAATCCTTAAAAATGTTCAATATTTTGGTTGGGACCAGAACCCTTACCAAAAATTATCAAACATTTAAGAAGAGCATTTTGGAGCAATGAATGAGATTTTTAGGGTTTTTGCCCCTCTTTTATTTAAGTTTTTGAGGCTTCCGAAATTCCTCAGTTCCGGTTTCAAAAATTTAAACATGATGCACACATGAAGCTAGCCTAGAGCACTACCAGCAGCTAGGGATGTGACAACTCACCCCCACTAAACAAGAATCTCGTCTCGAGATTCAAGCGTAGGGTAGGATGAAGGGGAAAAGCAAACTAGTACCATCTTCACGATCTAGGGTGCACTTCATCAAAGCGTTGATTCGATCACCATCTTTGTCCCGTCGTCTTGCTCTGAGAACTCCAACTAGCATGACGAGAAAAGGAGAGGAAAACTCTAGAAGAATCTATCTTCTCGAAGATCAATCAACCTAGGATCAGCTCACAAAGTGAGTCGTAACAACATCTCTTGAGCTGAGACACGAAGCATACATCTGAAGAGATGGAGTGAGACAGATGATGAGGGCTCGCTAGGTAGACAACAATTCCAGACTTAAGAGAGTGGTAAACGATTGTCAACGTAGCGAGGAGTTGAGTTGCCATGATACCACGACGAAACATCCTGGAGGAGGGTGATTCGTAGATTATTACCTTAAGTGGCAAAAAGAATTACCTTTGATTCAGATCATTGAAACTCTCTATATCAGCCTAAGGCAAATCACAGCAGTCGATTGGCGGGGTCGGTAGAATGGCATACTCAGACTTGGATGATGTGGATTACCTTGTTGAAGACAACGTAATGGATGAATTTGCTTATCACCGGAAATGGAAGAGACCCATGGTAGAATGACACATTGGCGGTGCAAGCTAGGAACAAAATGCAAATGCTGGGAATGATTCTGGTAACTGGGAAAGAACCCAACAATAGAAAGTGAACTCACTGTTTGAAAAGGTCATAGCATTGCCGAGGAAACTGAGAAGAATCCCAGTTAGAGCCGATGATAACACGTAGCGCTTGTGCGTGCTCTCAAGAACTTGAGCATTTCCATAATCATCAAGGTTTTACCAATATCCGTATCAAGGATCTTGGCAACACAACTTACTACCATGATGAATGATGATGGATGATGCAGATGCAAAGGAAGATAACACTTTCTCAGATTTCACCTTAGAGAGGCCAAGGGAACGAAATCTGGATGATCGACCGAGAGACATTTAGCACTCCGCTTCTAATGTTCTCCTTGATGTGCTAGTGTATCCCATTCATAGATACGGTTTGATAACTAGAACATCAAGTAAAAGGTCGGACTTCGGAACACAGAAATCCATAGGGGTAACTAGGGAGTAAATCCTACGAAATCCCTATGGGGAGGTGGCCAACTTTATCAATCAAGATATTATAATAACAGGTCTTCCGGCTGGGTGTGTTGGCCACGACATCCACTTTACCGGTTATCGCGCGACCAATATTATAATTCTTGGGAAATATGCCAACCATCATATCTGCCTGAGATTCAGATCTGGTTGGTGTCAGGATATTCCAGACTCATCGAGTCTAGGAAGAAAAACGGAAGTTTGCAACACAAATCGACGAGATGACGTTGCGAGATTCTCGGGGAATGAACTACGATAGCAAGCTCCAAAACATGAGCTGGTTCTGCTACAAACATGTGAACACGTTGTCCCAGACAAGCATGACCACAAAGTAGTCTTATAATAAAACACTACCGAGTTCTGGTTGGGAACCATCACCGTGGATAACGAAGTCCTTGCATAAGTCATATGATTAGCTCTTATGAAGGAACTTCTTCTCCTTGAACAAATCAATCAGTGGCTTGGTGTGCTCGGGACACATATGGAACGAAGGTTGCAAGTCTCCAGACCACAGAATACTTCGCACGTGTGCATGACTGATTTGGGATGATTCCAAGGAAACAAAACTAGCTTTCTCAAATTCACGGCGGCAACTTTCACCAAATGCACGTGTATAAGAGGAAGTCACTCCTTTCATCAAACAAATACTTCATGAGCTAGCATGAAGAAAATGCTTTCAAAAGTTTCCAACACTAGCTTAATGTCCAACAAAATCATGGAGGAGATAAGGATGTTGTCAATGGACACAACAACAATTCATCTGGGTTTCCTTTTAAAAGGAATTCCATAGTTAAGTGAACAAGTGATAGCATTGGCCAGACCCAAAAGATATAATGGTGTATGCTCGAGGAATTAACCACGAGTAAGACAACATTACAAATATCGTTGGTTCTGGTCTGATTGGATGATAGCCCATACTCAATCAAAGGTTTGGGTAAGATAATAGATCCAACAATTGTTCACAGGGACCAATCGATGAAGATATCATCTTTCTTCAACACACACTACACAAGATTATCCCTTTGGAACGAACTAAGTCAGGCAAGCTTTTATCCTCCAACTCTCCAAGTTGTTGTTTAGCTTATCCAACTAGCTCAGGGTATCCAACACGGATTCTTGGAGAAGGGGTGGTTTACAGGAATAAACCAACTTGATCACGAACTCAACATAGCGGTCGGGTGACAACCTGGTAATACTTCTGAGAAGATATTCAGAAAATCACGAACCACCGGTATGTTACTAAGCTCGAGAACAATCTTGCTTTTCAGGGCAAGACGATATGATCAATAGAGCAAGGATTTGAAATAATCCTAACTCATCGATCGAGGAGTGAACCAGGAGAATGGACTAGGTAGCACGATCAATCTTAGAATGATGATTCAATAACCAACACACTAAGAATGAAATTATTGTCCATTAACTACCCAGCAACGAGGTTGCTAGGCGTGTTGATTTCACACATCACAATTCATTTGTCGGTATTCCGGTTGCATCAACACGAAGACCGAGGAATGATTAATGATGGCAAGAAGTATCACTATACCAAGAGTTCATAGGATGGTGTGCAATTCCTATAACAATCCCGATATAAGATGGTAATACTCCAAGGTAGAACAGAACAAAAGCTGGGTTAGCAATTTGTTCTGCGGAGCACAACTTCTTTGACCCAATCCTGGATATGGAAGAGGTACTGGAGTTTGTTTCTCCTAGTCATTCAGGACAGAATGACTTGACGGACCACAAGAGTAATAGGCATCGATAAACGAACGCACGCATACTCTTGACTATCAATTGATAGACGAGGGTCAGAATGCAACTAAAGAGAACAACTCAAAGGAACATATAATTTTCTGAGTTGTGGATGCATAGATTAGTATGTCGAACCAAGTTCAACATATTTCTTCCGGATAACCCATGCAGAGAGGTAGAACTGGCAGAGTCACGATTTATGAATGGAGAACTCCTCAAGAGTACTCTAATTGTGATCTTTTGATCCAATAAACATCTGCCATAAGCGGTTCATAGTATTTGGAAGAAGGAAATACCACGGACCTCGAGGACTATCGCAAAGTTACTAATATCCTGAAGGAACTAGCAAACACTATCAACATGAAGTAAGTAGAGTGAATCTCGGGTTCAAAGCCCAAGGAGTAGAATACCTACTACTAAGTGGCATCACGGGATGCTTTCGAGAATAAAAGCCAGAATCATCACACTGGGATCACAAAACATTGCTAGATTACTAGGTGACTCCCTAAACACCTAGGGCCGTAATAGTAACTCCAACATAATGTCAAGGCAATAAAATACCTCAACTCAACAATTAGTGTGATTGAGCTGGCATAAAGGAGCATCGAAACCAGAGGAAAAGGATTTTGCAAATGCATCAGACTATTTAGAAACCTGGAATGACTCGGACAGCATAACGGCTGTAAATGCTCAGAAGAGATTTGAGACATTCACAAAAATGGTGGCATAACCACTCAGAAGCACAATATCAAGGTTTCGAGATCAATAATTAACATACAGAGGTAGAAACTAAACTGAGGCTTAAATCCAACAATCTTATAAGTCTGCGGATTAGTAACACGTGATCCTGATAGAAAGAAGAGATAGCCTAGTTCTTAATCCCTGTAGAGGAGAAGATGATGACTCAGATCAGAAGGCCATGAGGTATAAGGAGTAAAAAGAGCCTTACGTTCCATCCCACAATCAATTCCCTTATATAACTAAAGAATTTCTAGACTCAACTTTGACCAGTTTGGCTTGGTAATCCTACAGGCAGTCAAGCTCTGATACCAACGCTGTCAGGACCCCGACTCAATGCCACATCGATCTAGCATGTAACACCTCATATCACTTTGCGGCCTCACGCACGGTATTCCCACGGGTGTCGCCTTACCTTACCCCGGGACCGTTCGCGCCTTTTGGCACACGTATATGACAGTGTCGCTAGCATCCATATGATAAGGAGCCCGGGCTGACATGGCTAGTCGTAAACCCAAAGTGGCACAGACTTACAGGGACAGGCATCCATGACCCAGCATCGAACGTGTCGGTCATCAGCGAGTGAAACCAGGTTGTAGCACTGGGCTAGCAGGACTCCGGTGAACCGGGCTGTAGCGGGCTAACAGGACTCTGGTATTCATCGCGTGACATTTCCCCGAAGGGACAGACACAGGAACGAAGAAGGACACATGCCGGCCACCCTAAGTGTTCCGGAGCAGTAGCAAGCTACCATGGCTCGGTGGAAACACTAGGAGACATTTCCCCGTAAGAGAGGCTACTAAAGATAAACAACTAGATGGTCAGATCCCACACATACCAAGCATTTCAATAACATACACACAATATGCTCGATATGTGCAACTACAACATGGCATCACAACATGACTCTACGACTCAAGTAATTTATTCAATAGGCTCCGAGGAGCGAGATATTACAAACAGGGGTCTCACGACCCAACATTCAGAGCATACAAGTCAAAGCACAAACGGAAGCTATCATGTCTGAGTACAGACATCTATAAATGAAAAAGGCTGAGAAGCCTGACTATCTATCAGATCCTGCCGAGGGCACAAGATCGTAGCTGAGGTATCAAGCTAAACGTCGAAGTCCACGCGGAACTACTAGCGAGACCGAAGTCTCTCTGCAAAAACATAAAATAGGCAAACGTGAGTACAAATGTACCCAGCAAGACTTACATCAGAGCTAACTACATATGCATCATTATCAACAAAGGGGATGGTGGGGTTTAACTGCAGCAAGCCAGCTTTGACTCGGTGGCTATCCTGAACTACGACTGCAAGTAACTCTTTTGAGGTGGCGCACACGAGTCCACATATTCACCAACCAATACACCACTATGGATCCGCTCCCGTCTCCCTACGAGAACGCCATCCATAGCACTCACGCTTATCTTGCGTATTTTAGAGTATCCACTTTCACTTGTCTATGAACTGATATAAGCAACCCAGAAGTCCTTTTCCGCGGACACGGCTATTTGAATAGATCATATTAACCCTGCAGGGGTGTACTTCTTCATACATGTTTCCACCACTTAGCGTCTGCACACGACATGTGCTCGGCAGACTTCAAGCGAAAGCCGACGTGGGTGTAGACCACGACCTACCTAAACACTCAAGTCTCTAGTCCAGGTTTATCGCCTATTCGGGTTCCATCCATGAGGAGATCCGGCCGGAGTTTCGCTCACAGCCCCAAACGATGTGAACAGGGTTCCGAGACACCAAACGGGCGCCCGGTTTACCCGGCCACGTGCCTACCGCATCACAGCCCACCCCTACGATCAGCGCTGTCCACGGCCTCCAGCATACTACAAACACCAGAAACTACTTGCAACTCCTGGACAGAGGACAAGGATGAATAAGAAGTCGAGCGGGGTCATGTTTCAGGGCCCAATGTATGGTAGTAGCTGAATCATGGATCACAAACACAGAACTCAGTTCCTGAGGACGGCTACAATGAGACAACCCACCATGTACTCCTACATGGCCTCTCATCGCTACCTTTACCAAATCGTGTTCACACACTTAGCTCACACACAGTAGAACATGTTCACACACCTCTGATTCATCCCTGATGAATCAGACCTGACTCAACTCTAAGCAGTAGCAGGCATGACAAACAAGCAAGAATGAGTAGGCACAACAGGGCTCAAACAACTCCTACTCATGCTAGTGGGTTTCATCTATTTACTGTGGCAATGACAGGTCATGCAAAGGATAAAGGGGTTCAGCTACCGCAGCAAGTAACAGATAAATCGGTGTTGTCCTAATGCATTAAAAGAGAGCAGGAGCGAGAGAGTAGGATTGTATCGGAATGAACAAGGGGTTTTTGCTTGCCTGGCACTTCTGAAGATAACATTGAGTCTTCATCAGTGTCAACGATCACATCATCGGTATCGCGTCTATCGAGAGGGGACAAATACCGGTAACACAGAAAAGAACACAATCAATGCAATGCACAATATGATGCATGCTCATGACATGGCAATATGAATGTGTTTTGAGCTAATGCAACTAGCAACAGATTAAATGAAGTTGGTTTGAATATAAAATTCAAATTCAAACTCCATATGTGATTAAATAAATGCCCTTTATATGATTTGTGCTAAACAGCAGCTATAAGTTGTTCTAACATGCATGAAAGTGGTACAGATGGATTCCTTGAATTTTTCTGATAACTTTTCATATATAATTTATTTAATTTGGAGTTACGGTTAATTTTCTATGATTTATTGAAGTTTTAGGCATTTTCTGGAATTTTCTGATTAAATTAAATCCAGAAAACATTACTGCGTCAGCATGACGTTGGCATGACGTCAGCAAGTCAACAGGGGCCGGCTCGGGTCAAACCTGACGTGTGGGGTCCACACGTCAGTGACACAGGGGCTAATCCCGCGTTGACTCGGGCTTTGACCCGCTACGGGGCCCGCTGGCAGTGTCACAGGGTTAGTTAGCAGGGTCATTAGCCCCTAACGACGACGCCACGTCAGCACGCCGGAGACCAGCCGACGGCGACCACAGAACACGGCGGGGCACGCCGGACTTGCGCTAGAGGCGTCAGTTTGGCGCGCTGAGGGCACCAGGGGAGGACCGAGTGGGGGGTCGTGGGGTCGCCGGAACTCATGCCGGCGACGAGCTTTGGCGGCGATGGTGTTCAGTGGTGCTCGGGCGCGTCGCTACGGTGCATCAGTGAGCAAATGGAGAGGCTGGGCAGCACCTGCTAGACATGGGGAGCACTAAGAGAAGCTCAGTGAGGCCAGGGGAGCACGGAGGCTATGCGTGCAGCAGCAATGGCGGACGGTGGCTTCGGTGCTCGTGGGGAACGGCGCTACGGCACGGAGGGGAGCATGCTGAGTTAGGGGAGAGGGTCAGTGACTCACGGCGATGACGAGGGGACGCTCGGCGAGGTCGGGGACGGTCCGGAGCCGGCGAATTTGACGAAGATGGCCGGCGGTCCCGAGGTTGAAGAAGGCATCGAGGGCGGTGTTGTGGCACGTCCGGGGCCTCGTGGCTCATTGAGGAGGTAGAGGGAGGACCGGCGGAGCTTCCTGGGGCGTCGGTGAGCCGTGGGGTGGCCGGTAGCCACGGTGGCTCTCGTCGGTGGCGGCGGCTCCGTTCGGTCGCGGGAGGGGAAACAGAGGAGCGAGGGGGAGGGAGGTCCAGAGTGCGAGGGAGAAGTGAGAGGGGGTCGGGGCTGCGTGGCGTCGCGGGAGGGACCAGGGAAGGAGGAGGCAGCCAGGCAGGGAGGAGGTGGCCTCCTCGGCCGCGCGCGTGCGAGCACGCAGCTGCTCCCACTGGCAAGAGGAAGACGACAGGGGGGGAGTAGCGGTGGCGGGCTGGGCCGGCCAGATGGGCTGGCCAGCTGGGCCGGCTACAGGTAAGTGGCCCAGGTAGGCTTCTGTTCTTTTTATTTTTTTCTTCTGTTTTGTTTTTATTTAATCTTTGCCACTGTTTTGAATAAAAATAATAATTCAAACAATGCCAAAGCTCCTCTGAATATTTTTATTTGGCTAGATGGACTTTTCCAAAAGCTTATAAAATATTTCAGGGGTATTTGAAATTATATTCTAATTATATGAATATAATTCAAATTCAAATAGCTAATGATTTAAATTCAAAGTCCCAAAAATAAATCCTTAAAAATGTTCAATATTTTGGTTGGGACCAGAACCCTTACCAAAAATTATCAAACATTTAAGAAGAGCATTTTGGAGCAATGAATGAGATTTTTAGGGTTTTTGCCCCTCTTTTATTTAAGTTTTTGAGGCTTCCAAAATTCCTCAGTTCAGGTTTCAAAAATTTAAACATGATGCACACATGAAGCTAGCCTAGAGCACTACCAGCAGCTAGGGATGTGACATTGTGTGTATGATTGAAATGCTTGGTATGTGTGGGATCCGACAATCTAGTTGTTTATCATTGGCAGCCTCTCTTATGGGGAAATGTAGTCTAGTGCTCCTCGAGTCATAGTAGTCCGCTACAACCCGGTTCATCGGAGTCCTGCTAGCCCAGCACTACTGCTCAGGACACTTGACTGGCCGGCATGTGTTTCACTTCGTTCCTATGTCTGTCCCTTCGGGGAAATGTCACGCGGTGACATCCGGAGTCTTGCCTAGCCTGCTACGGCCCGGGTTCCCTGGAGTCCTGTTAGCCCAGTGCTACAGCCCGGATTCACATGCTGTTGACCGACATGCTCGATGTGATTCATGTATGCCTGTCCCCGTAGGTCTGTGCCGCTTTGGGTTCATGACTAGCCTTGTCGGCCCGGGTTCTCTGTCATATGGATGCTAGCGACACTATCATATACGTGAGCCAAAAGGAGCAAACGGTCCCCAGCCATGGTAAGGAGACACCCGTGGGGATACCGTGCGTGAGGCCGCAATGTGATATGAGGTGTTACCGGCTAGATCGATGTGACTTGGAATCGGGGTCCTGACAGCGTTGGCATCAGAGCCGGACTGCCTGTAGGTTCGTTGAGCCAAACTGGTCGATGTCGAGTCTAGAAATGCTTTAGTTATATGTAGGGGAATTGATCGTGGGAGGGAACGTAAGGCTCTTTTTACTCCTTTACCTTATGCCCTTTGATCTGAGTCATTCTCTTCTCATCCTACATGGGTTAAGGACTAGGCTCTCTTCTCTCTATCAGGTTCACGTGTTACTAATCCGTAGTAGCTTATAGGATTGTTGTTACAAGCCTCAGTACAGTTTCTACTACTTTTAGTATGTTGTCAGTTGAATCAGAACCTTGATTTGATGTTGTTGAGTGGTATTGCAAACTGTTGTGGATGTCTCAAATCTTTTTCCGAGCATTTACAGTCGTTATGCTGTCCGATTTCTCATAGGAAATTCTAATGCCTTTGCATTATGCTGTGCTTTCAGATGGCCACCCGTTCCCAGAACCAAGTGGTTCATCTGACCTGGTGCCTCGATGTACCCGGTCACATGACCATGTTGGTTCGAGTGATGGTCGAGTCAGGCTATCGGTGGTATCCGGAATATACCGTCGAGGAGCAGTTCTGAGACTTCAACCAGAGCCAGTACCTTTGTACCGTCAGGATATATCCCTCTTATCCTTGAGCCACTGAGCCCCTTCACTGTTCCTATGGACTTGGGGTCACTATTGAGATGTCTGTGCAGGATGCAGCTTACTCCATGATGACTATCATTCGAGCCTGGACTGCCTTGCTTCAGAACACCGATTTCCGTTACATGCCAGCCTCACTCCCTGGAGCACAGGGGTACTACCAGGCTTTGTACTATGACTCTACACATGAGGAGTCACTACTCCGCACCACTGCCGAGATACTTGAGGATAAGGACCGTGAAAATCGGGCCTTGCGTATGGAGCTTTTCAACTCTCGTGCTGATCACTGGGCCACTTTGACTCGGTTTGCACCTGCGGTACAGGCAGGATACATGGACCTGAGGGACCTGTACCCTGTGCGGTCTGGATTGCCAGATTGTATGGAGTGGCGTGATGTAGGAGGCATCACCCCTCCTCGTGGTCCCCGTCTGCCACCGTCTGTGGGACCAAGGCCACATCCGAGTCCCTATGGTCCGCAGGCTCCGCAGGACCGTCTGTTCCCGGATGATCATGTTCCACTTCCAGGCTTTGGTGGTGACTTTTATGAGGATTACTACGGCGCCGTCTGAGCTAGTAGTAGTTTCACTAGTACTGTAATAGTTGTATTCTCCACAGTCCTGCGTGACCGTGGGATACAACTTGGTGTGTATCACGCTCCGGAGGTGTAGAAAAATAATGTATAGGAGCTTGGAATGCCTCCGATGAGATGTAATGTCTTTCACCGTAGTTGTACTCTAGCCTGGGCTTGTACTAAACTATGTACTGTGTGTATGACCAATGATATATATGGCAGTTTCTATATTACCATGTCGTGCAATGAACATCTTAGCATTCCATGTTATCCATTACATTCTGCACTTCCTTGCCAAGTTTGTGCCATCCTTGCCTAAACAGTTGTCTTGTTTTTCCTAGGATGGTCAACACCCGCAGCAACCCTGCTGCCCCGGAGCAGGGAGAAGCCAGTGCAGCTAGGGGTGAAAATATGCCTCACCCGCATTCTCTGGCCGAAGTTATGCTGGAGGCGAAAAGAAACAAGCGTGAGACTAACCGCTTGCTAGAGCGGATTGAGCAAAACACTGCACGTCAACAGCGAAATGACTTGGTGTCAATCAATGACTTTATCAAGTTGTACCCACCAAAGTTTAATCATTCCGTCGAGCCCCTCAACGCAGATGACTGGCTTCGCAGCATCACCAACAAGCTACGTTCTGCTAATGTAGCCGAAGCTGATAAGGTTACCTATGCTGCCTATCACCTCGAAGGCCCTGCTAGCCTTTGGTGGGAAAACTTTGAGGCTATGCGCCCGGTCGGTCAAATCACTACTTGGGTTGAATTCAGTAAGGCTTTCTGTGAGCATCACATCCCGGAAGGTCTCATAGATCGTAAGAGGGAAGATTTCTGCAATTTCATCCAAGGAAGACTGACTGTGGATGCATATAGTCATGAATTTGGGAATCTGGCACGATATGCTCCTGAAGAGGTATCCACCGATGCTAAGAAGCAGGCAAGGTTCCACAAGGGACTTAGCCCCAAACTTCGCCGCGATCTTCGTCTGCACGAGTGCACCTCCTTCTAGAAGTTGGTCAATAAAGCCATCAGTGCTGAGACAGGCCAGTCTGACTATGACGCCTCACGCTAGCACTCTCGTGATTTTGGTTCTTCATCCGGCTCTGGATCTCAGAAGCGCCGGGTGTGGATTCCAAGCACGGCACTGCCACCCAGGTTCATTCTGAGGTCATGCTTCGAGGCGCCTCTCCCCAACCAGCAGTTTGCACCATCTAAGCCCTATGGTGGCCCCGCTGCTAATGCTGCTCCACACCCCAATGTTGTGACATGTTTCAAGTGTGGAGAGCCGGGTCACTACAGCCGAGAGTGTCCCCAGAACAACAACCCCAATCACTCTGGAAAGTCCGTTGGCCGTGGTAAGCTAGTGGGAAAGACATTCTACGCCAAGCCAGCCACCACTGCACGTGGCCATGTCAACTATGTGTCAGCTGAGGAGGCTCATGAGGATCCTAACGTCGTCCTTTATATGCTCCTTGTTAATTGCCATTCGACATCTGTTCTTTTCGATACTGGAGCATCTCATTCATTCATATCTGAGAACTATGCTCAATTGCATAACACGACATTCTGTGACATGCCCACTTCCATGGTAATTCAAACTCCGAGTTCCAAATGGCAAACTTCTAGAGTAAGACATGGGAATGAAATTCTTGTCGATAGACTTGTCTTCCTTGCATCTTTAATAGCTCTCAAGTCCTCGGACATAAACATCATCTTGGGTATGGACTGGATGTCAGCTCATTATGCTAAGATTGATTATGCCACTAGAACCGTTCAACTTACTCACCCATCAGGCAAGACAGTCAATGTCTTAACTCGAGTGGCCAAGCGCTAGCTTTACTCCTTAAATGCCAACCCCCTTCCAGACCTTGAAGATATTCCGGTAGTCCGAGACTTTCCGGATGTCTTTCCAGAAGAACTGCCAGGTGTTCCACCTGACAGGGATGTCGAGTTTGTGATAGACCTTGTTCCAGGAACCGTCCCAATTTCTAGAAGACCCTATAAGATGGCACCCTTAGAACTAGCCGAGCTTAAGAACCAACTCGATGAATCCTTGAAAACGGGTTTCATCCATCCTAGTTCCTCTCCTTGGGCTTGCCCCGTCCTCTTTGTCAAGAAGAAGGATGGAACGGATCGGATGGTTGTAGATTACCGACCTGGCAACTTGGTCACTATCAAGAACAAGTATCCGCTCCCCAGGAACAACGATATGTATGACCAGCTCGCTGGATCCTCAGTCTTTTCCAAGATGTATTTGAGGTTGGGCTACCATCAAATCAAAATCAGAAACGAGGACATTCCCAAAATGTCCTTTGTTACTCGCTATGGCCAATACGAGTACACCGTTATGTCCTTCGGTTTGACCAATGCCCCAGCCACCTTCTCTCGATTAATGAACTCGGTCTTCATGGAGTATTTGATAAATTTGTCATAGTATACATCGATGATATACTCATCTACTCCAAGAATGAAGAGGAACATGTCGAACATCTAAGGCTGGTATTGACGAAACTTCAAGAGCATCGCCTTTATGCCAAATTCTCCAAGTGTGAATTTTGGTTGTCAGAAGTGACCTATCTAGGCCATGTAATCTCTGGTAAGGGTATTGCTTTCAATCCTGAGCGAGTTCAAGCCGTCCTTGATTGGACTCCACCTGAATCGATCAAGCAAGTTCGGAGCTTCCTTGGCTTAGCGAGCTATTGTCGCCGCTTCGTCGAGAATTTCTCCAAGGTTGCTAAACCTCTAACTGAACTCCTCAAGAAAGATAAAAAGTTCGAGTGGACCCCACAGTGCGAGTTCAGCTTTCAGGAACTGAAAAGACGTCTGACATCTGCTGCCCTACTGGTACCACCAGATTTCTCCAAGGACTTTATTACCTATTGCGACTCCTCGCGACAAGGACTAGGTTGCATACTCATGCAAGATCATCAGGTAATTGCCTATGCTTCACGGCAACTACACCCCCATGAGGAAAACTATCCCACACATGATCTAGAGCTTGTAGCTGTAGTCCATGCACTCAAAACTTGGCGACATTACCTTCTTGGTAATCGTTGCGAGATCTTCACCGATCACCAAAGTTTGAAATATATATTCACCCAACCGGATTTGAATCTCAGGCAAAGACGTTGGGTCAAGTTGATCTCGGATTATGACTTAGGAATAACTTACACCCTGGGCAAGGCCAATGTCATGGCTGATGCACTAAGTCGTAAATCTTATTGTAACAACCTGATGTTCCAACAAAGTCAACCATTTCTCCACGAGGAATTTTGTAAGCTTAACCTTCACATTGTTCCTCAAGGATTCCTATCCACCTTGGTGGTGAAACCGACCCTCATGGTTCAGATCATAACCGCCCAGCGGTATGACAAGGGGATATCTCGGATTAAGGAAAACATTGCTAGCGGAGTTGCTAAATGTTTTTCCATGGATGAGCGAGGTGTTGTTTTCTTTGAGAACCGCTTGGTGGTTCCCAAGAAACAACATCTACGACAGTTGATTCTTAAGGAAGCTCATGATTCCCCTCTCAACATTCATCCCGGTAGTACTAAAATATATCAAGACCTACGCCAGAGGTTTTGGTGCACTAGGATGAAGAGAGAAATTGCTCAATACATTGCTAGTTGCGACGTCTGTCATCTTGTTAAAGCAGAGCATCAATGGCCTGCTGGCACCCTTCAACCTTTGGCTATTCCTGCGTGGAAATGGGATAAAACCAGTATGGATTTCATTACTGGGTTTCCCAGGACCAAGAGAGGGAATAATGCCATCTTCGTCGTGATTGATCGTCTTTCCAAGGTGGCCCACTTTCTACCTGTTCGTGAGAGTATCACCACAAGCCAACTAGCTGACTTATAGATCTCCCGAATAGTGTCTCTTCATGGTGTCCCATTGGAAATTAACTCAGACCGTGGGAGTCTCTTCACCTCTCAATTTTGGGAAAGTTTCCAAAATGCTATGGGAACTCGTCTCTCTTTTAGCACTGCCTTCCACCCCCAATCAAGTAGTCCAGTAGAGCGAGTAAATCAAATTCTGGAGGATATGCTTTGAGCTTCTGTCATCTCATTCGGAATGGATTGGGGGAAATGCCTTCCATTCGCGGAGTTCACTTATAACAACAGTTATCAAGCTAACTTGGGCAAAGCTCCTTTCAAAGTTCTCTATGGACGAAAAAGTCGAACGCCTCTTAACTGGTCAGAAACCGGGGAAAGACAACTCTTTGGCCCGGATATGATTCAGGAAGCAGAAGAGCAGCTTCGCGTTATTCGTGAGAAATTGAAAACAGCCCAATCTCGTCAAAAGAGCCAATATGATCGTAAACATAAGCTCATGACTTATGAAGTTGGCGAGACGGCTTACCTTCGGGTTACTCCGTTAAAGGGAACCCATCGTTTCGGTATCAAAGGCAAATTGGCTCCTCGTTACATTGGACCCTTTCGCATTATTACCAAACGAGGGGCAGTTGCCTACCAATTGGTACTACCTCCGCATCTTTCCAGAGTTCAAGATGTCTTCCATGTTTCTCCACTCAGGCGTTGCTTCGCGGATCCTATCCGTGGAGTGGACCACAAAACGCTTGACCTACAAGATAATCTTTCATATCAGGAATATCCCGTTCGTATCCTTGATCAAGCTGAGCGTACCACTCGACGCCATAACATCAAGTTTCTCAAGGTTCAATGGTCACACCATTCAGAAAAGGAAGCCACTTGGGAAAGGGAGGATCGTCTACGACTCATGTACCCCACCTTCTTCCCAACAGATCCTAAATCTCGGGACGAGATTCTTTTGAGTGGGGGTGAGTTGTCACACCGTAGCAAGTTCATGCATTAGAGTGATTGCATCATGTTTAATTTTCCCAGAAAGGTGAAATGGGGATGACAGAACCCCCAGCACCCCCTGGAACAACTAGGGTTTACTAAAAAACTATTCAATGAACCTGAAATGCCCTTCTAAAAAGCCCACCCTTTTTATTTTGGGTTAAAACCTTTGACAAAAATGGTGCACATTTTTCTAGGACATCTTAAGGTCATTGGATTAATCCATATAGTATTTGCATTTGGGCATTTAAGTGCTATAAAATATTTTAAATGCTCAAATAATCATAAACTAAAATGTTTACTGTTGAATATACTCTAAGCATTAGCCATGATTAATTTTATGATTTTTGGAAATGCCCTGGCATTTTTAATAAAGCCCTAAAGATACAGAAATAATAGAAAATTAATAAAAACAGAAAAAGAGAGAGGGAAAGGAACTTACCTGGCGCAGCCCACCTAGCCACTGGCCGGCCCAGCACTGTGCTGGCCCGTGCCAATCATCGCCTGCCTCTGCCAGTAGGCAGAGGAGGGACACGGCGACCGCGCCCGAGCTCGCCACGCCACCTCCCTGCTCACCTGCTTCACCTGGTCACTGCCTCGACGCCGCACACATCTCCTCGGTGCGGCCCCGGACTGCCCGACACCTCACACTCCCCCTGCTCTCTCCCAGGCTCCCCTGACGCCATGGACGACGCAGCCGCGCCCGCGCCATCGTGAAAGCTGTGGCCACCGCCGTCCACTCGTCGCCTCGCCGTGCCAAAAAGCTCAGCCGTCGTCCACTGCTCCACCTCAACCCATCCCCGAGCGCTCGCTCGCCCCGGAGACGCTGCACCGAGCTCGTCCCGATCCGCCATCGCCGGAGATCCCCCTCGCCGCCCTGCTCGCTCCAGCTCTTCCCCGAGCTCGCCGTTCGCTCCCCTGCAACCGCCGTTAACCCCTCTTCCTCTCCCCTCCTCTCTCAAGCTTGCACCTATCCCGTAGCTCCATTTCCCACCGCGGCCGAGAGCTTCTCACCGCCGACCATGGCGCAGCCGTGGCCACAGCCGCGCAAGCTCACAACGGAGCGCCTCACCATGCTCAGGAAGCCCCCAGGAGTATAACGCACACACCCACTCGCCCTCCTGTGCACCATAGCACCGACCCTAATCTCACCCGAACCCCAGCGACCACCAAGGTCGACGCCGGCGACGACTCCGGCCACCCCAGGCCCAACCACCCACACCACTCGATGCGGACGAGTGCCCGCGTCACGTAGATGCCCTCTGCCGGCTAAATGGTCGCCAGAGGAGGAAATCCGCACCCTTCCGCCGTCCCTGGCCTTGCCGGCGACGAGCCCTGGGTCAACTCCGGCGAGTTTGACCCGGGTTGACCCCAGTTTGACCCCCTTGAGTCACTGACATGTGGGGCCGGCTCCTAACTAAAATAGTTTAAATTTTAGTTAGTGCTAGTCAGACTGTTAGGGGTTAATGACCTCGCTAACTAACCCCGTCTCACTGACATGTGGGCCCAGGGCCTAACTGACCTAGTTTAGTGCTAACAAAACACTAACTAACTCTGTTAGTTAGTTGTGACACTGACAGATGGGGCCCACCAGTCAGGTTTGACCTGGGCTGGCGCCTTTGACTCGCTGACGTCACACTGACGCCAGGCTGACGCAGTAAATCCTTTTTTGGATTTATTCTTATATAGGAAATTCCAGAAAATAACCACTTCTAAAAATTCATAACTTTTAATCTATAACTCCAAATTCAAAGGTTTACATATGAAATTTGATCAGAAAAATTCAATCTTACCATCTGTAATGGTTTCATGCATGAAAAAACACTTTAACCTTGCTGTTTAGGTGAAACAAGATAATACACTTATAATGCTTAATAACATAAGCTTCCATTTGATTCAAATGGACCCAATTCAACTTGTTTCACATTGCATTAGGCAGGACACCTCATTTTGCCATGTCATTGCATGCATCATATTGTTGCATATCGCCATGTGATGATTGTGTTCTGTGGTATCTTTCGTGGTAGGTTCCGCCTCTGAGGATATTTCCGAGTATCCAACTGAAGGGCAGTACCCTACTACCACTCCATCAGGCAAGCAGCCCCATTGATCATATCGATACAATCCCATGTTCTCGCCTCTGCTCTCATTTACTGCATTAAGACAACAACGTGGGTAAAGGTATCGATGAGAGGCCATGAAGGAGTACATGGTGGGTTGTTTCATTGAGGCCAGCCCTAAGATTTGAGATGTGTATGTGTTGTTGGGTTTCGTAGTAATTTCAAAAAAATTCCTACGCACATGCAAGATCATGTGATGCATAGCAACGAGAGGGGAGAGTGTTGTCTACGTACTCACGTAGACCAACTGCGGAAGCGTTGACGCAACGTAGAGGAAGTAGTCGTACGTCTTCACGATCCAACCGATCAAGCACCGAAACTACGGCACCTCCGAGTTCGAGCACACGTTCAACTCGATGACGAACCCCGGACTCCGATCCAGCAAAGTGTCGGGGAAGAGTTCCGTCAGCACGACAGCGTGGTGACAATCTTGATGTACTACAGCAGCAGGGCTTCGCCTAAACTCCGCTACAGTATTATCAAGGACTATGGTGGCAGGGGGCACCGCACACGGCTAAGGAATAGATCACGTGGATCAACTTGTGTGTTTCTGGGGTGCCTCTGCCTCGGTATATAAAGGACTAGAGGGGGGAGGCTGGCCGGCCATAGGAGGCGCGCCAAGAGAGTCCTACTCCCTCTGGGAGTAGGATTCCCCCCCCCCCCCCAATCCTAGTTGGAATAGGATTCCTTGAGGGGGGAAGAGAGAGAGGGGGCCGGCCACCTCTCCTAGTCCTAATAGGACTAGGGGAAGGGGGGAGGCGCGCGGCCACCTTGGGCTGCCCCTTTCTCCTTTCCACTAAGGCCCATCAAGGCCCATATGGTTCTCGGGGGGTTCCGGTAACCTCCCGGTACTCCGGTAAAATCCTGATTTCACCCGGAACACTTCCGATATCCAAACATAGGCTTCCAATATATCAATCTTTATGTCTCGACCATTTCGAGACTCCTCGTCATGTCCGTGATCACATCCGGGACTCCGAACAACCTTCAGTACATCAAAATGCATAAACTCATAATATAATTGTCATCGTAACCTTAAGCGTGCGGACCCTACGGGTTCGAGAACAATGTAGACATGATCGAGACACATCTCTGGTCAATAACCAATAGCGGGACCTGGATGCCCATATTGGCTCCTACATATTCTATGAAGATCTTTATCGGTCAGACCGCATAACAACATACGTTGTTCCCTTTGTCATCGGTATGTTACTTGCCCGAGATTCGATCGTCGGTATTCCAATACCTAGTTCAATCTCGTTACCGGCAAGTCTCTTTACTCGTTCTGTAATGCATCATCTCGCAACTAACTCATTTAGTTGCAATGCTTGCAAGGCTTAAGTGATGTGCATTACTGAGAGGGCCCAGAGATACCTCTCCGACAATCGGAGTGACAAATCCTAATCTCGAAATACGCCAACCCAACATCTACCTTTGGAGACACCTGTAATGCTCCTTTATAATCACCCAGTTACGTTGTGACGTTTGGTAGCACCCAAAGTGTTCCTCCGGTAAACGGGAGTTGCATAATCTCATACTTATAGGAACATGTATATGTCATGAAGAAAAGAAATAGCAACATACTAAACGATCGGGTGCTAAGCTAATGGAATGGGTCATGTCAATCAGATCATTCAACTAATGATGTGACCTCGTTAATCAAATAACAACTCTTTGTTCATGGTTAGGAAACATAACCATCTTTGATTAACGAGCTAATCAAGTAGAGGCATACTAGTGACACTCTGTTTGTCTATGTATTCACACATGTATTATGTTTCTGGTTAATACAATTCTAGCATGAATAATAAATGTTTATCATGATATAAGGAAATAAATAATAACTTTATTATTGCCTCTAGGGCATATTTCCTTCAGTCTCCTACTTGCACTAGAGTCAATAATCTAGATTACACTATAATGATTCTAACACCCATGGAGCTTTGGTGCTGATCATGTTTTGCTCGTGGAAGAGGCGTAGTCAATGGGTCTGCAACATTCAAATCCGTGTGTATCTTGCAAATCTCTATGTCTCCCATCTGGACTAGATCCCGGATGGAATTGAAGCGTCTCTTGATGTGCTTGGTTCTCTTGTGAAATCTGGATTCCTTTGCCAAGGCAATTGCACCAGTATTGTCACAAAAGATTTTCATTGGACCCGATGCACTAGGTAAGACACCTAGATCGGATATGAACTTCCTTCATCCAGACTCCTTCGTTTGCTGCTTTCGAAGCAGCTATGTACTCCGCTTCACATGTAGATCCCGCTACGACGCTTTGTTTAGAACTGCACCAACTGAGAGCTCCACCGTTTAATGTAAACACGTATCCGGTTTGCGATTTAGAATCGTCCGGATCAGTGTCAAAGCTTGCATCAACGTAACCTTTTACGACGAGCTCTTTGTCACCTCCATATACGAGAAGCATATCCTTAGTCCTTTTCAGGTATTTCAAGATGTTCTTGACCGCTGTCCAGTGATCCACTCCTGGATTACTTTGGTACCTCCCTGCTAGACTTATAGCAAGGCACACATCAGGTCTGGTACACATCATTGCATACATGATAGATCCTATCGCTGATGCATAGGGAACATCTTTCATATTCTCTCTATCTTCTGCAGTGGTCGGGCATTGAGTCTTACTCAATTTCACACATTGTAACACAGGCAAGAATCCTTTCTTTGCTTGATCCATTTTGAACTTCTTCAAAATTTTGTCAAGGTATGTTGTTTGTGAAAGTCCAATTAAGCGTCTTGATCTATCTCTATAGATCTTAATGCCTAATATGTAAGCAGCTTCACCGAGGTCTTTCATTGAAAAACTCTTAGTCAAGTATCCCTTTATGCTATCCAGAAATTCTATATCATTTCCAATTAACAATATGTCATCCACATATAATATCAGAAATGCTACAGAGCTCCCACTCACTTTCTTGTAAATACATGCTTCTCCAAAAGTCTGTATAAAACCAAATGCTTTGATCACACTATCAAAGCGTTTATTCCAACTCCGAGAGGCTTGCACCAGTCCATAAATGGATCGCTGGAGCTTGCACACTTTTTAGCACCCTTTGGATCGACAAAACCTTTCGGTTGCATCATATACAACTCTTCTTCCAGAAATCCATTCAGGAATGCAGTTTTGACATCCATCTGCCAAATTTCATAATCATAAAATGCGGCAATTGCTAACATGATTCGGACAGACTTAAGCATCGCTACGGGTGAGAAGGTCTCATCGTAGTCAACCCCTTGAACTTGTCGAAAACCTTTTGCGACAAGTCGAGCTTTGTAGACAGTAACATTACCATCGGCGTCAGTCTTCTTCTTGAAGATCCATTTTTCTCAATTGCTTGCCAATCATCGGGCAAGTCAACCAAAGTTCATACTTTGTTCTCATACATGGATCCCATCTCAGATTTCATGGCTTCAAGCCACTTTGCGGAATCTGGGCTCACCATCGCTTCTTCATAGTTCGTAGGTTCATCATGATCTAGTAGCATGATTTCCAGAACAGGATTACCGTACCACTCTGGCGCGGATCTTACTCTGGTCGATCTACGAGGTTCAGTAGTATCTTGACCTGAAGTTTCATGATCATCATCATTAGCTTCCTCACTGACTGGTGTAGGTGTCGCAGAAACAGTTTTCTGTGATGTACTACTTTCCAATAAGGGAGTAGGTACAGTTACCTCATCAAGTTCTACTTTCCTCCCACTCACTTCTTTCGAGAGAAACTCCTTCTCTAGAAAGTTTCCTAATTTAGCAACAAAAGTCTTGCCTTCGGATCTGTGATAGAAGGTGTATCCAATAGTTTCCTTTGGACATCCTATGAAGACACATTTCTCTGATTTGGGTTCGAGCTTATCAGGTTGAAGCTTTTTCACATAAGCATCGCAGCCCCAAACTTTTAGAAACGACAACTTTGGTTTCTTGCCAAACCACAGTTCATAAGGCGTCGTCTCAATGGATTTTGATGGTGCCCTATTTAACGTGAATGCAGCCGTCTCTAGAGCATAACCCCAAAACGATAGCGGTAAATCAGTAAGAGACACCATAGATCGCACCATATCCAGTAAAGTACGATTACGACGTTCGGACACACCATTACGCTGAGGTGTTCCGGGTGGCGTGAGTTGCGAAACTATTCCACAATTTTTCAAATGTACACCAAACTCGTAACTCAAATATTCTCCTCCACGATCAGATCGTAGAAACTTTATTTTCTTGTTACGATGATTTTCAACTTCACTCTGAAATTCTTTGAACTTTTCAAATGTTTCAGACTTATGTTTCATTAAGTAGATATACCCATATCTGCTTAAATCATCTATGAAGGTGAGAAAATAACGATATCCGCCACGAGCCTCAATATTCATCAGACCACATACATCTGTATGTATGATTTCCAACAAATCTGTTGCTCTCTCCATAGTACCGGAGAACGGCGTTTTTGTCATCTTGCCTATGAGGCACGGTTCGCAAGTACCAAGTGATTCATAATCAAGTGGTTCCAAAAGTCCATCAGAATGGAGTTTCTTCATGCGCTTTACACCGATATGACCTAAACGGCAGTGCCACAAATAAGTCGCACTATCATTATCAACTCTGCATCTTTTGGCTTCAACATTATGAATATGTGTGTTACTACTATCGAGATCCAATAAGAATAGACCACTCTTCAAGGGTGCATGACCATAAAAGATATTACTCATATAAATAGAACAACCATTATTCTCTGATTTAAATGAATAACCGTCTCGCATGAAACAAGATCCAGATATAATGTTCATGCTTAACGCTGGCACCAAATAACAATTATTCAGGTCTAATACTAATCCCGAAGGTAGATGTAGAGGTAGCGTGCCGACTGCGATCACATCGACTTTGGAACCGTTTCCCACGCGCATCGTCACCTCGTCCTTAACCAATCTTCGCTTGATCTGTAGTCCCTGTTTCAAGTTGCAAATATTAGCAACAGAACCAATATCAAATACCCAGGTGCTACTGCGAGCATTAGTAAGGTACACATCAATAACATGTATATCACATATACCTTTGTCCACCTTGCCATCCTTCTTATCCGCCAAATACTTGGGGCAGTTCCGCTTCCAGTGACCAGTCTGCTTGCAATAGAAGCACTCAGTTTCAGGCTTAGGTCCAGGTTTGGGTTTCTTCTCTTGAGTAGCAACTTGCTTGCCGCTGTTTTTGAAGTTCCCCTTCTTCTTCTCTTTGCCCTTTTTCTTGAAACTAGTGGTCTTGTTGACCATCAACACTTGATGCTCCTTCTTGATTTCTACCTCCGCAACTTTCAGCATCGCGAAGAGCTCGGGAATAGTCTTGTTCATCCCTTGCATATTATAGTTCATCACGAAGTTCTTGTAGCTTGGTGGTAGTGATTGAAGAATTCTGTCAATGACGCTATCATCTGGAAGATTAACTCCCAATTGAATCAAGTGATTATTATACCTAGACATTTTGAGTATATGCTCACTGACAGAACTGTTCTCCTCCATCTTGCAGCTATAGAACTTATTGGAGACTTCATATCTCTCAATCCGGGCATTTTCTTGAAATATTAACTTCAACTCCTAAAACATCTCATATGCTCCATGACGTTCAAAACATCGTTGAAGTCCCGATTCTAAGCCGTAAAGCATGGCACACTGAACTATCGAGTAGTCATCAGCTTTCCTCTGCCAGACGTTCATAACATCCGGCGTTGCTCCTGCAGCAGGCCTGGCACCCAGCGGTGCTTCCAGGACGTAATTCTTCTGTGCAGCAATGAGGATAATCCTCAAGTTACGGACCCAGTCCGTGTAATTGCTACCATCATCTTTCAACTTTGCTTTCTCAAGGAACGCATTAAAATTCAACGGAACAACAGCACGAGCCATCTATCTACAATCAAACATAAACAAGCAAGATACTAATCAGGTACTAAGTTTCATGATAAATTTAAGTTTAGTTAATCAAGTTAATTAAAGAACTCCCACTTAGATAGACATCCCTCTAATCCTCTAAGTGATTACGTGATCCAAATCAACTAAACCATAACCGATCATCACGTGAGATGGAGTAGTTTTCAATGGTGAACATCGTTATGTTGATCATATCTACTATATGATTCACGCTCGACCTTTCGGTCTCCGTGTTCCGAGGCCATATCTGTATATGCTTGGCTCGTCAAGTATAACCTGAGTAATCCGCGTGTGCAACTATTTTTCACCCGTTGTATTTGAACGTAGAACCTGTCACACCCGATCATCACGTGGTGTCTCAGCACGAAGAACTTTCGCAACGGTGCATACTCAGGGAGAACACTTCTTGATAATTTAGTGAGAGATCATCTTATAATGCTACCGTCAATCAAAGCAAGATAAGATGCATAAAAAGGATAAACATCACATGCAATCAATATAAGTGATATGATATGGCCATCATCATCTTGTGCTTGTGATCTCCATCTCCGAAGCACCATCGTGATCACCATCATCGCCGGCGTGACACCTTGATCTCCATCATAGCATCGTTGTTGTCTCGCCAAGCTTATGCTTCCATGACTATCACTACCGCTTAGTAATAAAGTAAAGCATTACATCACGATTTCATTGCATACAATAAAGCGACAACCATATGGCTCCTGCCAGTTGCCGATAACTCGGTTACAAAACATGATCATCTCATACAATAAAATTCAGCATCATGCCTTGACCATATCACATCACAACATGCCCTGCAAAAACAAGTTAGACGTCCTCTACTTTGTTGTTGCAAGTTTTACGTGGCTGCTACGGGCTTAAGCAAGAACCAATCTCACCTACGCATCAAAACCACAACGATAGTTTGTGAAATAGATTCCGTTTTAACCTTCGCAAGGACCGGGTGTAGCCATACTCGGTTCAACTAAAGTTGGAGAGACAGTCGCCCGCAAGCCACCTGTGTGCAAAGCACGTCAGGGGAACCGGTCTCGCGTAAGCGTACGCGTAAGGTTGGTCCGGGTCGTCTCGTCCAACAATGCCGCCGAACCAAAGTATGACATGCTGGTAGGCAGTATGACTTATATCGCCCACAACTCACTTGTGTTCTACTCGTGCATATAACATCAACATAAACAACCTAGGCTCGGATGCCACTGTTGGGTTTCATAGTAATTTCAAAAAAATTCCTACGCACACGCAAGATCATGTGATGCATAGCAACGAGAGGGGAGAGTGTTGTCTATGTACCCACGCAGACCGACTGCGGAAGTGTTGACGCAACGTAGAGGAAGTAGTCGTACGTCTTCATGATCCAACCGATCAAGCACCAAAACTACGGCACCTCCGAGTTCGAGCACACGTTCAGCTCGATGACGATCCCCGGACTCCGATCCAGCAAAGTGTCGGGGAAGAGTTCCGTCAGCACGACGGCATGGTGACGATCTTGATGTACTACAGCAGCAGGGCTTCGCCTAAACTCCGCTACAGTATTATCGAGGACTATGGTGGCAGGGGGCACCGCACACGGCTAAGGAATAGATCACGTGGATCAACTTGTGTGTTTCTGGGGTGCCTCGGCCTTAGTATATAAAGGACTAGAGGGGGGAGGCTGGCCGGCCATAGGAGGCGCCAGGAGAGTCCTACTCCCTCTGGGAGTAGGATTCCCCCCCCCCCAATCCTAGTTGGAATAGGATTCCTTGAGGGGGGAAAGAGAGAGAGGGGGCCGGCCACCTCTCCTAGTCCTAATAGGACTAGGGGAAGGGGGAGGCACGCGGCCACCTTGGGCTGCCCCTTTCTCCTTTCCACTAAGGCCCATCAACGCCCATATGGTTCCCGGGGGGTTCCGGTAACCTCCCGGTACTCCGGTAAAATCTCGATTTCACCCGGAACACTTCCGATATCCAAACATAGGCTTCCAATATATCAATCTTTATGTCTCGACCATTTCGAGACTCCTCGTCATGTCTGTGATCACATCCGGGACTCCGAACAACCTTCGGTACATCAGAATGCATAAACTCATAATATAACTGTCATCGTAACCTTAAGCGTGCGGACCCTATGGGTTCGAGAACAATGTAGACATGACCGAGACATGTCTCTGGTTAATAACCAATAGTGGGACCTGGATGCCCATATTGGCTCCTACATATTCTATGAAGATCTTTATCAGTCAGACCGCATAACAACATACGTTGTTCCCTTTGTCATCGGTATGTTACTTGCCCGAGATTCGATCGTCGGTATTCCAATACCTAGTTCAATCTCGTTACCGGCAAGTCTCTTTACTCGTTCTGTAATGCATCATCTCGCAACTAACTCATTTAGTTGCAATGCTTGCAAGGCTTAAGTGGTGTGCATTACCGAGAGGGCCCAGAGATACCTCTCCGACAATCGGAGTGACAAATCCTAATCTCAAAATACGCCAACCCAACATCTACCTTTGGCGACACCTGTAATGCTCCTTTATAATCACCCAGTTATCTTGTGATGTTTGGTAGCACCCAAAGTGTTCCTCCGGTAAACAGGAGTTTCATAATCTCATAGTTATAGGAACATGTATATGTCATGAAGAAAAGCAATAGCAACATACTAAATGATCGGGTGCTAAGCTAATGGAATGGGTCATGTCAATCAGATCATTCAACTAATGATGTGACCTCGTTAATCAAATAACAACTCTTTGTTCATGGTTAGAAAACATAACCATCTTTGATTAACGAGCTAGTCAAGTAGAGGCATACTAGTGACACTCTGTTTGTCTATGTATTCACACATGTATTATGTTTCCGGTTAATACAATTCTAGCATGAATAATAAACGTTTATCATGATATAATGAAATAAATAATAACTTTATTATTGCCTCTAGGGCATATTTCCTTCATGTGTGATTTAAGAATCAGCTACTACCATGCATTGGGATCCTTAATTGACCCTCTCGGCTTCTTAAGCACCCTAGTACTCTGTCCAGGAGTTGCAATTAGTTTCTGGTGTTTGTAGGTTATGTGTTGCCGGCCGTGCGTAGCGCTGACCGTAGGGGTGGGCTATGATGCGGTAGATACACTGCGGCACGGTGTACCGAGTCACCCGTTTGGTGTCTCAGGAACCCTGTTCACATCATTCGGGGCCGTATGTGGAAACCTCGGCCGGACTCCCTGCGGATGGAACCTGGATAGTCGATAAACCTGGACTAGAGACTTGAGTGTTTAGGTAGGCCGTGGCCGACACCCTCGTTGGGCTTCCACTTGAAGGTTGCCGAGTACATGTCGTGTAAACGACGATAAGTGGTGAGAGCGTGTATGAGGAAGTACACCCTTCCAGGGTATAAAACTATTCGAATAGCCGCGTCTGCGGTAAAGGACTACTTGATTGCCTATACAGTTCATAGACAAGTTAATGGTTACTACTAAATGACTCAAGATAAGTGTGAGTACCGAGGATGGCCCCCTTGTAGGATGACGAGGGAGGATCCCCGGTGGAGTATTGTGTTGGTGATTAGTGGACTCATGTGCAAAAACTATTTTACCAGTGGTGTCTCGTAGGATAGCTTAGCCAAGAGTCAAAGGTAGCTTGCTGCAATAACTCCACCACCTTCTTGAGAATGAGCATGTATAGTAGGTTCTGTTGTAAGACTTGCTGAGTACCTTTGTACTCATGTTGCTTTCATTACTATTTACAGACAACAACACTGCCCCCTCTAATGGGTTTTATGTAGACCTCGACGTCGATGAGTAACTTGCCACCTAGGTGGTAATCCTGGCCATGGAGGGCCCTATGTAGATAGACAGGCTTCGACAAGCCTTCTTTTTTTCTAGTGTCTGTACTTAGACTATTTGCTTCTGCATGTGCTTGTATGCTTGTATGACTTGAATGTCGGGTCATGTGACCCCTACCTGTATGAACATGTTATGTATGGCTCCCTAGAGCCTTTAAATAAAGTACTTGAGTTATAGAGTTTTGTTGTGATGCCATGGTTTATTTGCACACATCGAGCATATTGTGTGTATGATTGAAATGCTTGGTATGTGTGGGATCCGACAATCTAGTTGTTTATCCTTGGCAGCCTCTCTTATGGGGAGATGTAGTCTAGTGCTCCTCGAGCCATAGTAGTCCGCTACAGCCCGGGTCATCGGAGTCCTGCTAGCCCAACACTACTGCTCAGGACACTTGACTGGCCGGATGTGTTTCACTTCGTTCCTATGTCTGTCCCTTCGAGGAAATGTCACGTGGTGATATCCGGAGTCCTGCCTAGCCTGCAACAGCCCGGGTTCCCCGGAGTCCTGTTAGCCCAGTGCTACAGCTCGGATTCACGTGCTGTTGACCGACATGCTCGATGTGATTCATGTATGCTTGTCCCCGTAGGTCTGTGCCGCTTTGGGTTCACGACTAGCCATGTCGGCCCGGGTTCTCTGTCATATGGATGCTAGCGACACTCTCATATACATGAGCCAAAAGGCGCAAACGGTCCCGGGCCATGGTAAGGCGACACCCGTGGGGATACCGTGCCTGAGGCCGCAATGTGATATGAGGTGTTACTGGCTAGATCGATGTGACTTGGAATCGGGGTCCTGACAGACTCCTAATATTCCTTTGATGTAGGAAAAATAAAACCAGCTTTCATGCAAACAAAACTCAGATACAAAGCCACAAAGCCATATTGCATATAGTATAGTTTATCATCTGTTTTTCTCAGTGATCTTGCCGGTACATTCAATCTACTGACCTACACGGCTGCAACGTATCATTTTGCAGGATTATTTCTTACGACGAGTGAGTTTCGTTGTTGGGTTGCGGTCTACACTCAACTTGCCGATGGCGATGATGGGAATCCACACCCGATTGTTTGTTTCCGCTGAGACTTATAAGGTATATATAAGTTTTATGTTATTTATACATGTGATTGCACTTTGATATATACATTGATGTACTGTGTGTGCCAGCATACTGATCCAAGGATGGCACAGATACATAGAGACTTGACCGTTTGAGGTCGGGTCGCTACATTTAACTTGGTAGTGTGATGTTGTTTGCATCTTGCATATGATTTATTTCTTGTACTGCTTCACATTTGTTTAAACGACATTTATGATGAGACACTATCACTACTAGGAAAAGGGCTATAGATAATATGGACACTAACGGCGCACCAGACATGTGGTGCGCCACTACTATATACCAGTGGCGCACTATGTGCTGGTGCGCCATTAGTGTCTATCACACTAATGGCACACCACACCAATGGTGCGCCACTACTAACATATTTTTTCCAAAAATACTAATGGCGCACCAGGGAATAGTGCGCCATTACTAGTTTAACTAGTAATGGCGCACCACTCACCACGTGAGCCACCACTATCATTTTTTTGCAAAACTACTAATGGCGCACCACAAGCTGGTGCGCCATTAGTAACCAGGGTTACTAATGGTGCATTTGTGGGTGGTGCGCCATTAGTAACCTGGGACCAGCTAGATATTTTGGACAGCCACACCAACACACTCACTTTCGATAAAAGAAAACTGACGAATAGGTTTTTGAATTCCGCGAAGGCCGAGATGCTTCAAAAGAATGAGACAGAGATAAGATGTCTGTGTCGATGATGCAAGCTGAAGAGCCTTATTGCGGACCCGGATTCCGGGCAGGTGCGGTACCACCTGCTCTTGCGTGGTTTCATGGATGGCTATCGGTGTCAAGGTGATGAAGATGACTATGGAGTCGTCCATGGGGGTCGCGCAAGAAATGAGGAAGGGCAGCAAGACAACCACCGCGGCGAGGGCGGGCGAGAAGACGAAGAATCTCCAGGACATGATCACGACGGTGATGCTGTACACAGTCATCATGTAGAAGATGCCGGACATCATGATGAGGAAGATCAAAACGAAGGGCATGATCATGAAGATGAAGATGCCGGAGCAGACGATGATGGAGGCTGGGTGCAGGACCCTCATATTCAAGAGCTGCTTCTCAAGAAGACGGATAATGCAAGAGCTGCCGCCCGAGAGAAAGCCAAGCTGGATCAACTGGAGATAGACGCGGTTACTCCATTGTATGAAGGATGCAGACCCGAGGATACCCGCCTGAAAGTAACGCTCATGGCTTTGGAGATGAAGGTAAAACACAAAATGACCGACGCATGCTTCGACGAGAACATGTCATTCTGGCACGAACGTCTTCCCAAGGGGAACAAGTGCCCGACCAGTTTCGAGGAGGCGAAGAAAATCGTGTGTCCTCTGGATTTACCGCACGTGAAATACCATGTGTACATGAACAATTACATCATTTATCGGGACGAGCACGCGGAGTCTACCATATGTCCAGTGTGCGGCGTCACTCGATACAAGAAGAGGAAGAAAGCTCCTCAAAAAGTGGTGTGGTACTTTCCGATCACTCCTCGTCTGCAGTGGTATTTCGCGGAACCTAAGCTAGCAAAGCTCCTGAGTTGGCACGCAGATAGGGAGGAGAAGAATCGAGAAGATGACGGAAATGATCCGGAGATAAATAAAAAAGACAAGATGCTGAGTCACCCTAAGGATGCGAGCCAGTGGCAAGCGTTGAACTTCAAACACCCAGAATTTGGGGACGATCCAAGGAACATCGTGCTGGGCGCGAGCACCGATGGAGTCAATCCGTTTGGCAGCTAGAGAAGCACACATAGCACCTGGCCTGTGTTTGTGTGGATGAACAACCTTCCCCCCTAGTTGTGCATGAAGAGGAAGTACATTGACATGAGTATGCTAATTGAAGGGCCGAAACAACCAGGGAACGACATCAATCTATATCTGGGGCTGCTGAAAGAGGAGCTAGACACGCTGTGGAAAGCGCCAGCCAATACATGGGACGCCACAGAGAAAGAATATTTCCCTATGAGAGCCGCACTGCTCACGACGGTGCACGACTACCTCGGTTACGGATATCTCGCGGGGCAGGTGGTCCATGGATTTTTTGGATGCGTCGGGTGCATGGATGACACAACGTATCGCCAGCTAGATAGAGATCCCGGGTCTTTGAAAACCGTGTTCATGGGACATCAAAGGTGGCTTTGCAACGATGACCCATGGAGAAAACGCAAGGATATGTTCGATGGTGAAACCGAACCCAGAAGACGCCCGCGTATGAGGAGCAGCGAGGAAATAGACGAGCTGTTGAAAAATTGGAAAGATTGCCCACTGCCGGGAAAGAAACAAAAGGCGCCAGAGCCGGGAAAGAAGCGAAAGGCACCAGAGCCGCTCCTGAAGGTATGGAAAACGGGGTCTGTTTTCTGGGACTTGCCATACTGGAAGATCCACCGTGTGCCTCACAGCCTTGATGTCATGCATATCACGAAGAACATGTGCGAGAGTCTGCTTGGTACCCTGCTCAACATGCCAGAGAGGACCAAAGATGGGCCAACAGCAAGGGCAGACTTGAAAATCAATGGTCATCAGGGAGGAGCTTCACGCTAATGATGATGATGATGATGATGATGATGAGGCGAAGCAGGACACGGAAGGTCGTCGCGAAGGCAAAAAGGCCAAGAAGACCGGAAATGACTACCCTCTCGCGTGCTTCACTCTAAGTCAGGTGGAGATCGAGCAGTTTTTCACCTGCCTCGTAGGAGTAAAACTTCCTTATGGTTACGCAGGGAAGATAAGAAGGTACCTAGACCCAACGAAGCAGAAGTTCAGTGGGATGAAGTCTCACGACTGTCACGTGCTGATGACGCAGATACTTCCAGTTGCAATCCGTGGGATCATGGATGCGCATGTCCGGGAAACACCATTTGGCCTATGCAACTTTTTCGACGTCATCTCTCGGAAGTCGGTTGGCGTGAGGCAACTCAGAAGGCTATAGGAAGAGATCATGGTGATACTATGCGAGCTTGAGATGTACTTCCCAATCAGATTCTTCGACGTTATGGTGCATCTGCTGGTCCATATCATGGAGGATATCATCCAACTCGGGCCGACGTTCCTGCACAGCATGATGCCCTTTGAAAGGATGAATGGTGTCATCAAAGGATACGTTCGCAACATGTCACATCCAGAGGGAAGCATAGCGAGGGGCTTTTTGACCGAAGAGTGCATCTCCTACTGCACGAATTATCTAGGCATTGAGAACCCCGTTGGTCTGCCCATCAACAGTTACCTCGGCAGGCTCGCTGGATGAGGTCACCGACAGGGTCGCCGCGAAATGCATGTTGACTTGGAGGGTCGACTCGCCGACTTTGAAAGAGCAAACCTAGTCGCGCTACAACACATAGACGTGGTCGATCCTTGGGTGGTAGAGCACAAAACCTTTATTGAGAAGACGTACAATGACCGAGGCCAACAGAGGACGGACGGAGATATAATCAAAGAGAACAACTCATGTTTCATGCATTGGTTCAAGAAGAAGCTTCTGTCGTACCCTTTACATGAGGATTCTTCCGCAGAAGAAAAACTCATATTCGCCTAGTCACAGGGCGCCGAGCACAACCTGATGACCTATGAGGCATACGAATTCAATAGCTACACATTCTACACCGAGGACAAGGACATGAAGAGCGATGGTTATCAGAAGTCCGGGGTAACGATGGAATCCTACACCGATAACAACAAGGACAGATACTACGGAAGGATCGAGGAGATCTGGGAGCTGAGCTACGCTGGAGAGAAGGTCCCGATGTTCCGTGTCAAATGGGACAAGAGCGTCATAAAAGAAGACCGGAATTTCACCACCATGGTTATACCCGAAGCCAAATCCAAGACCGCGGGCGCAAACGTCACCGCGAAAAATGAGCCATGGGTACTGGCTTCCCAAGTGGACCAATGCTTCTTCATTACCGACCCATCAAAGCGTAGTCGTGTTATCGTGAGGAGAGGCAAAAGGAAGATCATCAGAATGGATGCAGTTGCCAATGAGCAAGACTTCGACAAGTACGGCGACCCGAAGATGGAACATGACGACGACGATGAAGTGCCATACACCACAAGAAGAAGCAGGACCACCCTACCTAATGGACGTCCGTTCAACAAAAGAACTCCATTTGCGAAAAAGAAGGGCAAGAATATTGTGGAAAGATAGCTAGCTAAGATTGATTGTATTTAAATCGTAGTCTTCATTTCTCGATTGTATTTCGACATTTTGAAATGATATTTCTTCTGTTCTAGTCCTCATGAATATTGAATTTGTTAATATTTTTCGAACTCATGAATATTTTTAAATTTCATGGGCACTTTTTGAATTCATGAATATTCTTCAAATTTGATGATATTTTTTCATATTCATAAATGTTTTACCAATTCACAAATGAATGCAACTAAAACTCCAAAAAAATTGATGATATTTTTAAATAACAAATTTGATGATATTTTCAAATAACAAATTTGATGATATTTTCAAATAAAAATAAAAAACAAATTTGATGATATTTTCAAAAAAAAAAGAAATTTGATATTTGATGATATCTTCTATTCTAGTCCTCGTGAAAATAACAAATTTGATAAAAAACAAATTATTAGATGCAACAAAAAATAATGAAAAAAAGTTACTAATGGCGCACCATAGGAGGGTGCGCCATTGCTATCAGAAAAAAAGTTACTAATGGCGCACTAGAGGATGATGCGCCATTGCTATCAGTGTTTTTATGGCACACCCCTCGATGGTGCGCCATTACTAACATTCCCCCCTCTAGCTGGATACCCCTTCGCCCGATCCCCCTTCCCTCTCCCTCACCAGATCCCCTTCCCTCCCTCGCCACACCCGCTCCGACGACCCCCGCGCCCGCTCTGACAACCCCCACGCCCGCTCCGACGACCCCCGCGCCCGCTCCACACCCGCTCCGGCTCCCTGGTTGGATAAGGCCGAGCCGGACCCCTGTGCAAACCCTAGCTCCTCCCCACTTCCCCTCCCCTTGTGCTACTTCACCCGACTAGGTCATCGCCGTCACCGCATCGTCCCCGCGACCACCGTCATCCCTGCACCCCACCAAGGAGTCCAAGAGCTTTGCAGTGGCCTTCTACATCATCTACCGCCACCCGTTCGAGCTCGACGACTCTGCATCATGCGTATCGAGGTCTTCTTCCACCTCTGGCCACCGCGGCCTCACCGTCGATCTGCGTCACCTCGTCAACCCCGGCCCCGCACGAGGTCGCCATCATCTTCCTCTCGATGAGCTACACCGGTTCCCCTCCCGCCCTTCGATTTCGTCGCCGTAGACTGTCGCACCACCGCGCCCCAGCCCCTGGTTGTCGCCCCCCGTGGCCGTGCTCCCCTCAGGGATTAGGAACTTAATAGTTGAATGTTGAATTGCTGATGCTATCTATTAATAGTCGAACTTAATAGTCAACCTATTAATATTTGTCGGTTTTGAAAATTCAGTTTATTCGGTTACTGAAAATTCAGTTAATTCTGTTAGGCACACAAATTTCAGAACTTTAGTGTGCCCTAGTACCTGGTGTTTGTAGAAAACCAGGAGTGTCAATGTGCCCTAGTACTTGATGTTCACTTTTTTTGCTATCTAAATTGAGTGTCATTATTTTGTTTGCACCTGTTCTTCTATGGGTGAAACTTCACTTGTTTTTAGGCTAGTGCAGGGTGTTGCTTTATTCTTTAAAGATGATGATCATCTTTTATAGAAAACAATTTGTGTGCTAAACAAACGTTAGGTTCAGAGTTAGTGCTGCATTCTTGAGTTTAACTCCTTTTGATGTCGTAAATTTATTGACTGGTGTTTATCTTTCCCTTTTCCATTGAGTAGTAAATCATTATTGGCTTGTATAGATGTCAGCATGCTCCCTTTCTATTCATTTTGGAGAACATGTTCTTCACTTCTAAGAGTTATTGTATTGAATGGTAGTTCTCATCCATTGGGGTTTTGATTGACATGGCACATTTGTAATGGAGTTTTATATATCTTTAGCATGCTTTAAATTATAAAATTCTAATATTCAGTATTGACAGGTTATTGAGGTAGTTGATATGGACACAAAGAAGTGTTGATTGTATTCTACCATTGTATTCTACATGGAACTGTTATGCAGTGTTGGTTGTTAGTTTGATATGAATCTAGAAGTGTTGATTTTCCTTGGTATATGTTGTGTTCAGTTCTGGCAGGAGTTCAAAATAGTTAGGCAAAGGTCATGTCTCTGACCATCGTATCGTGATGATTTTGCAGCTACCCCGAGAGGCCCTTGAGTTTGCCGGACTGTCGATTAACTTCCCTTCCGGCAAATTCGGGTACTCCATATGTCCTATTTTCAGCAAAGGTCATGCTGAAATTTTCCATGAATTTTAGCATGACTTTGCTAAAAATAGGATATATGGGGTACTTGCGACTAATGCATGGGCCGGGGTATCTTAGTACTTAATTAAATATGATCAACTGCCTCAGCGTCAACCTAGCTAGGGTGCCTCGGCATTGATAAACCTTAAATGATGAAAACTTAACTTAGCATTTAGGGTGCCTCAGCGTCGACAAACCCTAAATTATAAAACCTTGGCTTTTAGGGTTCCTCGGTGTCGATAAAAACCTAAATGATGAAAGCTTAGGCTTTTAGGGTGCCTCGGCGTCGACAAACCCTAAATGATAAAATCTTAGCTTTTAGGATGCCTCAGTGTCGACAAACCCTAAATGATGAGACCATGATCTTGTGCCTTGACAATAACCAACTTTTTGACCAAACTTTTTTCCTATTTAGAGCGAAACATGGCCCACAACAATGAGGCCGGCGGTTCGGGCAAGCAATTCTGGGAGATGTCCCAGGTGATGGTGCAATAGAATGTCATAGTCCAGCTGAAAATTGTACCGACGGGGTATCCCGTGCTACACGAGCTACAGAACAAGCCAAACAGAAACAAATAGCTGCCACCAAACAAGCAGAGACATTCCTAGTTGTTTCAACACCTTCCACAGTACCACTAGCTGCACGATTTACTCGTTGGTCAACTCAGCTAGCAGCACGTTCCCAAGATCCCTTGCCACCTGACACTATGTCCGAAGCACTCTTGACACAACATGAGTTCGCAAGATCAGATGAACTTTGTGAGCTTCAACAGAAAGAAGGTAGTTGCTGGAGCCAAGTTACAGTTGCATGCTTCTTTATATGTAGTCTCACAGTTTGATGTACACTAACACTTCCTATGTTTGTTGTTGGACTAGCACCTAGGCGCAAGAGGAAACAAACATCAGGGATAATGCTCGATAGGTTAACTAAATATAGAGGAGGAATAATAGACATCCGTTTTGAGGCAGGTTTAAAAAGGCCACATGATGCTACAGAGTCAGCCAAGTTAGTATCAGAGGCAGCGGTTGCTGTTAGGTGTCATGTACGTATCCTCCCAACATGGATTAAATACAGGAATGACAAAGACGCAACCTAGTTTGACACCTTCCTTGACCATTTATCTATAAGTATGGTTATGTATGGAAACTAGTAATATCGTCTTGCTCTGTCCAATACTTTCTAGGTTGCTGATAATGAGACTCCCATAATTTTCAACAGATGAGGTTCAAGTTGGATAGCCAAGATGATGCAACCCGACAAGCTTGCACCCATGTTTTCAAGTCTGCTCTGTGATAGTATCAGTATAACTTGGGGAAAACTCACTTTGAAGGCAAGGCTAACAGTGAACTTGCCCAAACATGTCAAGTGGAAAATATATTGGATGAAGACTGGAGAGGCCTCATTAAACACTGGTCCGATTTGAAGTATCAGGTACATTATATATATGTGATCAAATCACATGTTGAAGTCCTATTTACGCATGTGCCACACAAATCTATCTTCTTGTAGGTGAACTGTTCAAAGAACAAGGCCAACCGTACGAAAGTGAAATTCCAACAGACGACAGGATCTCGTAGCTACATTGCACACTGCGAGGCTCTTGTAATTAGCTGTTGTTTCACTCTTTTCATTGTACCATATTATCAGATCTATATTTACTTGTTCCAAATGTAGAGGAATGCCCGCAAGGACCAAAAAGTACCTGAACCAAATGTTGTGGAAATCTTTAAGGACTGTCACACCAGCAAGATGAAGGGCATGACTACACCAGTCAAAGCCACTATTGTAAGTCATTAATCCTCATGCCTTTTAACTACTACTTACTCTGACTCGTGCCTTGAACTGCATGGTTTGCAGCCAATGTCTATTACTCTTTTCAATTTTATACACAATTGTCTTAGCGTATCATTGCACCTTACAAGGTTTAAAAGAGAGGAGTGATATTCCTTTCATCTTGACCTATAATCTAGTTCCGTGCTGGACTTGCCCACACAACATTACAATTGCATGTTTGCTTGTTCTCAGTTGTTTTGTGATATGAATGATGTCGTATTATGCTTACCGTATTATAAACTTTGTCTCTTTATCCTTAGCTGTCAATACAATGTGAAGAAATAGACAATACATTAGCCATGGTACATGGTCATATGTTTGGAACCTGGTTTTATTATGTACTTTGCAGTAAAATACATCTAATATTTTACATGGGTTCACCATAATAAGTTTTGTATATAGACCAAAGCTATTTTGTTTGGTTTTGTTGTATCCTTAATATCTTCTGTTCTAGTACTAATGTAAAAACTCAACTTTTCTGCAAGCTATGGAAAAAATGGTGGAACCGCCACCTTCTGAAGGTGGCGAGGCAACTATAACCGCAATGTCAGCTCTTGCTGCAGTGGGTCAGTACCTATCCACTAACAGTGCCATAAGCACGTTCCTGCGTAATACTGGGTTGGTTATTAAGGCAATCTCATCCAAACTGCCTCATGATCAAGATATGCAAGCTCAAAACAATGTTATATCTGCGCTCCACACACAAGTCCGTTCCCTAATAGAGACCCTTTGTGAGACAAGGACATACATTGTTCGATGTCGTCAAGATATGCATGGTTTTGAAACCAGACTATCAGACATTTGCTATGTTGTTCAGGAGCCTAGGAGAAATGAAGGCGAAGGTTATGGTGCTCCATCGGACAATACAACATGAAAATGTAACAGTCAGGTCAAATGAACTGAGCTTCTGAACTTCTGGTGGTGCATTTATTTGCCAGACTATTAACTTTTATGCCGACCTTCCTTTTGTTTTATAGTTGTAATTTGTTTTGTTGCGATGCAAAATTTGTTCTTAACGTGCAGCCACTAGCTGAAGAAATAGCAAGCCATTTTTGTATAGTGTAGGGTGTTCCCTATATTTGCACTGGTGGCGATCTTTGATGCCTAATGGATGTAATCTATGCAATCGCCTTAATACCCTAGCGATAGTTTCGGGCTTATTTATTTCCTAGTCTTCGTTTTCCCTGGTTTGCTAGTGGTCACAACAACCATGGGCCATATATGGACCGTGGTAACCATGACCCTGCTATGGGTCGCAGGATCCGTGGGCCTCCTACGGGCCGTCTTTAGATGGGCCTCCAGCACGGACGTAGAATCGGTGGGCCTCGGGCCATTGGATAAATGGGTCTACATGGGTCGTAAACGAGCGTAATTGGTATCAGCCCAGCACGGTATTGGGCCGTTAACAGGCCCGAGGACAGCAAAGGCTTAATTTTGTCGTAGGCTTAACGGGTCATTAATGGGCCAAAATATAGGACGGGCTAGAAATGGCGCAATGGGTTAACTAGCCAGGAACAGGCTGACTCTTGCCATGGGCCGAATTTGGCCCATTAGGGGAACAGGCTAGTAACGGGCCAGAAGTAATCGAGGGACGGAAAGGAGCCCAAGAACATATGGGCCGTCAATAGGCCGAAAGCTAACACGGGCTGGGAACGGACCATGTGAATCATGGGCCGTTAATGGGTACAAACAAATTTACTGTTCATTCTAGGCTAGAGTCACCATGGGCCTTTAAAGGGCCTAAAGATACGAAGGCCTCATATGGGCCGAAAGACATCATGGGCCATACATGGGCCGAAATTGAAACGGGCTTGTGTTATATTTGACGGAGCACATGATGTTGGTGGGTCGATTTCATGTAGGCCCTCATGGGTCATGAGTTACCGAGCCATAGAATGGACTATTTGCGAAGAGACCGTTAACAGGCTTTTCATAGGCCAGCCCGCTAACTTTTGACCAAGTCAAATGGGCTGGCCTTTGTAAGCTAAATGGGCCGGTGGTGGGCCGTCGCATGTGTCGACATATCATAGGCGCCTATCTGACCCACTAACAAGCTGACACGTGTTTCCTCCGGCCAATCAGAATTTTACACGTGGAAATTTCCCATTGGTCCGGGCTGTTAACGGGTTATCGGATCCAAAACCGGACCCAATAGTTTAACGGCGACCCGTTACGGTCGATGCCACGTGTTGGTCACCCTTGACGAAAGCACTTTTATGACGCACGATTTATCATCATGGAAGTGGACACTTTCGTGATGATAATTTTGGTAATGTCATGGAACACTTCTACGACAACATAGGTATGACTATCCTGATTCTGTCATAAAATCGTCATGGATGTACATGCATGACAGAAAACGTGACCTACTGTGACGAACACATATCATCATGGAAGTGTCTTTTTTGTAGTGTTTGTTGGGATCTAATGAACTTTGAGTTTATGATCAGATCTATCATTTTATCCATGAAAGTTATTTGAGTTTCTTTGATCTCTTATAAGCATGATTTCTTATAGCGTCGTATTTCTTCTCTGATATTTGGGTTTTGTTTGGCCAACTTGATCTATTTATCTTGCAATGGGAAGAGGTGCTTTGTAGTGGGTTCAATATTACGGTGCTTGATCCCAGTGACAGAAGGGGAACCGACACGTATGTATCATTGGTACTAAGGATAAAACTATGGGGTCTATTTCTACATAAATAGATCTTGTCTACATCATGTCATCGTTCTTATTGCATTACTTCGTTTCTCCATGAACTTAATACACTACATGCATGCTGGATAGCGGTCCATGTGTGGAGTAATAGTAATAGATGAAGGCAGGAGTCGGTCTACTAATCTTGGATGTGATGCCTATATAATGATCATTGCCTGGATATCGTCATGATTATTTGAAGTTCTATCACTTGCCCAACAGTAATTTGTTTACCCATTGTTTGCTATTTTTCTCGAGAGAAGCCACTAGTGAAATCTACGGCCCCCAGGTCTCTTTCTCATATTATTTGCCTTTGCGATCTATATTTCTTTGCTTTTATTTTCAGCTCTATTAAACCCAACAATACAAAAATACCTTGCTGCAATTTATTTTATTTGGCATTCAATCTATCAATCTACTACAATTTATTCATGTCCGTTTGCCAATTTCTGGCGCCATTACCCGAAAGGGATTGACAACCCCTTTAATACATCAGGTTGAGTATTTGTTATTTGTGTGCAGGTGCCGTTTATGTGTTGTTGCTTGATTCTCCTACTGGTTCGATAACCTTGGTTTCATGACTAAGGGAAATACCTACCGTCGCTGTGCTGCATCATCCCTTCCTCTTTGGGGAAATACCAACGTAGTTTCAAGCCGCATCAAAAGGAATCTCTAGCGCCATTGCCGGGAAGATCTTCAACATATACCAGGTTCTTAATCACAAATCTCATGTCCTTGCAATTTACATTATTTTCCATTTGCCGCTTGTCTTCCTCTCCCCCACTTCACAAAAATTGCCATTTTTATTCGACCTCTTTTTTGTTTGTCGTTTGCTCGTGAGATCTCATGGTTGCTTGTGTTGCCATGTCTCTTCTATTTTATTTCATATTTGCTTGCTAAAAGTCAAATGTTATGGATCCTCATCCACTTGCTAATATTTTCAAATGATCCAACTATGGTGAACGCATTTCTAGTGAATTGAGTCCACTGGATTATCTTTATGAAGTTTTGCTTGAAATTCATGAATCTGAAAATTGTGATGAAGTTTTAAGATAAGGAATTTATAAAGTGAATCATGATAGCTCCTTAGATGAAAAGCATGATTGCAATTATTTTATTATAAATTCTATTAATGTCAATTGTGCTAATAATATGCAAAACCCGCAAGCTTGGGGATGTTAATTTTGCTATGTCCATTACTTATTGCAATAATCAAGATTGGGGTGATTCTTCTTATGATCTTGAAAATTTATTTAAGCCTCATGATGAATATGATATTGATAATAATGTTTGCAATAATATTGAAAGTGGGTTTGGAAGAGCATAAACTTTAGGTAAAAATAATCCCACATATTTCAAGAGCGATCAATCTTATGGAAATTTTGATAAAAGTGGGTTTGGAGAGGTCATGACTTTTGTTGATGTTAATCCCACTATCTTGGCAGATTATAAGACTTTTATGCATGTGGATCATGAAGTGAAAATTTTATATGATAGCTATATTGTTGAATTTGACTATGGTCCTACATGTAATTATTATGAGAGAGGAAAATATGGCCATAGAAATTTTCATGTTACTAAATTACCTCTCGTTATGTTGAGATTGCTATTATTTCTTTCTTCTTCCATGCTTATGCTAGTTTTTGCTTGTCTTGATAATTTGTTTTCTTATAAAATGCCTATGCATAGGAAATATGTTAGACTTAAATATGTTTGTCACATGTTTTATGGTGCTCTCTTTGTGTTTCAATTATTATCTTTCTTGTGACCATCAATAAAATTTTATGCCTAGATAGGGGCATAAAACGATAGCGCTTGTTGGGAGGCAACCCAATGAATAAAATTTATTTTTGTCTTTTGCTTTCTGTTCTTGAGTTTTGCACAATTATGCTACTGTTATGATTGTGTTTCTTGTGTTTTAATTAGTGTTTGTGCCAAGTAAAGCCTTTAGGATCTTCTTGGGTGATAGTTGTTTTATCTTGCTGAAAAATAGAAACTTTCACGCTCACGAAAACAATTCCCATTTCTAACCAGAGAGCTATAAAATACCAATTCTTTTTGCAGAAGATTAATATACAAATTTCTCAAGACGCCCTAATTTTTCAGAGTTTTTGGAGTTATTGAAGTATTCGAAATATCCAGATTGGTATAGACTATTCTGTTTTTGACAGATTCTATTTTCTTTGTGTTGTGTGCTTTTTTTGATGAATTTATGGTTTTCTTTGATGAGTTTTTGCCATATAAAAGTTGGAATACAGTAGATATAATGCAAGAACAAAATATGAATTGGTTTGCAACAACACTTATAGTAGTGATTTATTTTCTTATACTAACGGATCTCATGAAAGTTTTGTTGAGTTTTGTGTGATGGAAGTTTTCAAGTTTTGGGTTATCTTACGATGGATGAAGGAATAAGGAGTAAGAAGAGCCTAAGCTTGGGGATGCCCATGGCACCCCAATTTATTATCCCATGAGAAGCAAACAACTAAGCTTGGGGATGCCCCGAGTGGCATCCCCTCTTTCTTCTAACGACCATCGGTATTTTACTCGAAGCTATATTTTTATTTGTCACATACTATGTGTTGTGGTTGGAGCGTCTTGTATGATATGAGTCTTTGCTTGTTTTGCTTTGTGTTTTTAGCCTTGATCCCTTGCTAGACACACCTATTTGAGAGAGCCAAAATTATTTCATGACTTGTTAGAATTGCTCTCTATGCTTCACTTAAATTTTTTATGAGCTATGGATTTGCTCTAGTGCTTCACTTATATCTTTTTGAGCATGGTGTGATTTAGTATTTTTGAAGAAATGATCTCTTGCGTCACTTATATTTATTTGGGAGTTAGTAAAATTTTCAAGAAATTCTCTCTTGCTTCACTTAAATTAGTTTGAGAGAAAGAAATATTATGCTCATGATCTTCACTTATATTTGTTTGATCTTATCAAAAGAAATACATGAAAATTAGTCCCAAAGTGATAGATATTCAAGAAGGATATAATAAAAACTTTCATGAAGATCATTGGACAAAATAAACTTGATTCTTAGTAATAGTTTTGAGATATGATGATGTGATATGTGAGTCATGTTGATGAGTAATTATGCTTTAGTAAGAATATTGGTGTTAAGGTTTGTGATTCCCTATGCAAGCACGAAAGTCAATAGTTATGTAATGAAATTATATCCTACTTATGGTGCACTATTCCATGTTAATTATGCTTAATGCTCGTTTATGAGATTATTCGTTTCATGGTTGGTCGCTTCTCAATCTTTTGCTAGCCTTCATTTTGCAATAAGTATGATCACTACTTGTGCATCCAAAACCCTTTAAACCAGTTTCGCCACATGAGTCCACTATATCTGCCTATATGTGGTATTCTTGGATGTTCGAATCAAATTTGTATGTGCCATCTCTAATATTCAAAATGAATTTCTCTATCATGTGCTCGTGCCGCTCGCGAGACAGTGAGGGGTGGCTAATATTTTCCATGCTAGATGTGTTATTCTCATGATGAGTGTTTATTCACTTGTCATTACACGAGAGTAAGGCAAAGGTATTAGGGATGCCCATTCCCAAAATGAAAAATGAATTTACTTGATGTTGTCAAATAATAAATTCCTTGGAAAGTGTTGGTATGGAAGGCACCCGTGGATATGGTTAGGCATGTAAAGTGAAAGTATGGTGGAAAAGGGAATAAACTTTAATTTCTATTTGGGAACCGCCTATGATGTATCTAGCATGGAAAGTGTTGGAAACTCTTAGTCGTTATTGTTGGTGGGAAAAGTATGCCTCTCAAAATGTTTTTATCTCTCAATTTTCGCTTTGAGCTATAACACCTCTGCAAATCCCTATTTCCCTATGCAAAGGGCCTTTCTTTTACTTTATGCAATTTTTATCTTGAATTTGAGTCTCCATCTTCTCTTATAAAGTACCAACTAGGGGGCACTATGATCATACTTGAGCATTGGGTGTAGTTAATATGCGAGTGTGTTTCATGAATGGATCAATGATTGAGCATGATGGGCCAGGGATAACTTATTTTAGCGTTGATATTTTGAAAGACATGGCTGCTTGTTGGTATGCTTGAGTATTTAAGTTATCATGTCAAAACTAGACTATTGCTTTGAACAATATAAAAGTACAAATGTCCATGCTATAAAGAAAAGAATGTGAGATGACATGTTAGGCAGCATTCCACATCAAAAAAATTTGTTTTCATCATTTACCTACTCGAGGACGGGCAGGAATTAAGCTTGGGGATCCTGATACGTCTGCAACGTATCTATAATTTTTATTGTTCCATGCTATTATATTATCAATCTTGGATATTTTATAATCATTTTTATAGTCATTTTATATCATTTTTTTTGGTACTAACGTATTGACATAGTGCCAAGTGCCAGTTGCTGTATTTTGCATGTTTTTTTACATCACAGATAATCAATACCAAACGGAGTCCAAACGCAGCAAAACTTTTTGTGGATTTTTTGGACCAGAAGAGAACCTATGTGTAGAAGAAGCACCTAGAGGCTGCTCCGATGGGAGCACATCCCACCAGGGCGCGCCTGGAGGCCCAGGCGCGCCCTGGTGGGTTGTGCCAACCTCGGGTGCCCCCCGAACCGCCTCTTTGATCTATTAATACCCCAATATTCTAGAAACCCTAGGGGAGTCGACGAAAATCAATTCAAGCCACCGTAGAGTCCAGAACCACCAGATCCAATCTAGACACCATCACAGAGGGGTTCACTACTTCCATTGGTGCCTCTCCGATGATGCGTGAGTAATTCTTTGTATACCTTCAGGTCTGTAGTTAGTAGCTATATGGCTTCCTCTCTCTCGTTTGATTCTCAATACAATGGTCTCTTGGAGATCCATATGATGTAACTCTTTTTATGGTGTAAATGTTGGGATCTGATGAACTTTGAGTTTATGATCAGATCTATATTTTTATCCATGAAAGTTATTTGAGTTTCTTTGATCTCTTCTATGCATGATTGCTTGTAGCCTCGTATTTCTTCTCCGATATTTATTTTTGGCCAACTTGATCTATTTATCTTACAATGGGAAGAGGTGCTTTGTAGTGGGTTCGATCTTACGGTGCTTGATCCCAGTGATAGAAGGGGAACCGACACGTATGTATTGTTGCTACTAAGGATAAAACAATGGGGTATATTTCTACATAAATAGATCTTGTCTACATCATGTCATCGTTCTTTTTGCATTACTCCATTTCTTCATGAACTTAATACACTAGATGCATGCTGGATAGCGGTCGATGTGTGGAGTAATAGTAGTAGATGCAGGCAGGAGTCGGTCTGGTAATCTTGGACGTGATGCCTATATAATGATCATTTCCTGGATATCGTCATGATTATTTGAAGTTCTATCAATTGCCCAACAGTAATTTGTTTACCCACCGTTTGTTATTTTTCTCGAGAGAAGCCACTAGTGAAATCCACGGCCCCCGGGTCTGTTTCTCATATTATTTTATTTTGCGATCTATTTTTCTTTGCATTTATTTTCAGCTCTATTAAATCCAGCAATAAAAAATACCTTGCTGCAATTTATTTTATTTTCCATTTGATCTATCAATCTACTACAATTTATTCACGTCCGTTTGCCAATTTCTGGCGCCGTTACCCGAAAGGGATTGACAACCCCTTTAATACGCCGGGTTGCGAGTATTTGTTATTTGTGTGTAGGTGCCATTTACGTGTTGTTGCTTGGTTCTCCTACTGGCTCGATAAGCTTGGTCATTGTGCTACATCATTCCTTCCTCTTTGGGGAAATACCGATGTAGCTTCAAGCCGCATAAGGGTGGCACATAGATTTTTTCGATAGCGGGTAGATTTTGTTGTGTCAAAATTAAGCATCTAGAGGATACAAAACGCAAAGACCACACACCCGTCCTCTGCATAGGTAGAATGCACACAACCAACAGCAACACACACACATAGAAAACACGTCAGCAAATAACAAAGTCATATAAGACCAAAGGTATGCGTAGCTGAGGTAAAAGAAAAATTCAAAGCGATCAGATCGGCGATCGACAAACTATATCAATGACCATATAGTTTGCATCTCCCCGACGAAGTCAACTATCGGGTCCCCCACAAAAACCTTTTGATGGCCACCGCAATCAAGAATGAGTATGGCACCATAGGCCTGTGTGGTCTCCATAAGGACTAACACCGATGGCAGAGCACACCACCACCGACTACCAGCTCGTAGAAGAGATCCCTGCCCAGGCTCATTGGCCCAGGGGCCGACCTGGCCTAAGCCGAAGAACAGAAGGTACATGAACATCGCTCGCGCGAAGCACAACAATTGCTAGATCATGAGAGCACAACCGCCAGATTGGCAATGTGCCTCTCGATCCGGGCCAGCGAGCAGCAAGGCCACGTCGCCAAACAACGCCATTTTGCCCTGTTTCGGCCATATGAAGCCGTCTACCTATGTCGTCCATGACGGATCCGAGCATCCGTGCCACACTGGTGCAGAGACGTGCTATACAAATGCATTTTACCCCATTTCTACGATGGAGTTTTAAACTGTCGCCTAGTGAGTGTGTGCCATAGGTGGGTCCTTCCCACACGACCCAGAATCTGTTGGGGATAGGCCCTCCGGCCACACAGGTTGTGGCAAAATGAGCTCGTGTGCGATCGGGCGAGGCATCAATACCCAATCGTTTCCGTTCCTATGTACATCCACAGGGCGAATCCCAGAAAAACATTTCCGTTCATATGTATATCACATACAGTTTTTTATGGAAACATTTGTGCAAGGTGGCCTAACGCAAACAGTTCTCTGCCGGAAGTCATGTGTGACTGCTAGTTGATCGAACATGCCTACTTTCTAGAAACTGTGTGAGTTGTTTGAGTTCATCGCCCATGGTGTTGGCTGAGTAACCGTCCACAATACAAACCCCAATAAGTAGGGTAATTAGCCTATTATTGATAATCCATGTAGTAATCAAATTGACATTTTTATAAAACACACCAGATGTTTCATATCCGTATAACGACAACTAGGATTTCTTAATCGAAGTACATCAGATAGCTCCAGCACTCAGTTACGCCATTACACAACAGCACCAAGTTTCACATGCAACATCGAAAACCTTTGGAAAGTACCATGATATACGGTAAATATACAGATGAATCTCATCTGGGAAACTGCAGAAGCAAAAGGAAAATATTGAGCCTTCAGTGATGTTGAATGTCCTTGCAACTTTAGGCCAGTGGCTATGGATAATTGCCCGCCCAACCTTTGTCCTCTTCAGGAAGACTTCAATATTGTGCTGTGGGTGTTGAATGAATACCTTCCTCGCCTCTTGACCAAGCAGGTGGTTTGAGAGGTAATCATTGGTGAAATGCTTTGAAAAGCATCAAAAACAAAGATGAATAAATCCCTGTTATAAATTTTGAAATGGCGCAAGGGGTAATAACAAGGTAAAAGAGTTATACCATCCTATAGTTGACTGATGTCTTCTTCATTGTGCAAACAAAGATCTTGCTATTATTCGTCGCAAGGTTCTTCATCCTAACACTCTTTCTAAGTTTTTTGACTTGACTGATATTCATGGAAATCTCATTTCCCCATATGCACAATGGGTCAAACAGTGGGTCTAAGCCTCTGACAGCAGGACCTACATGTGCAAGACCAAATTGTAAGAAACCAAAATATTAGAATGATTCCTACAACTGCATAATAATGTGCTATTAGCGAAAGGACCATGCATGAGCAAACTCGATGGTAAACCGCAGTGTCTCCCATTGTTTCCCTGCAACACACATAAGGAAGATCTTGATCAGGTTAACTGAGAGTTGCCATACTATCAGTAGAATACGTATTGAGTATAGCCAAATTCGATTTATTTCTCACATGCATAACAGTACAAAATTGTACCCACAACAAATGAAAATAAAATTGCAGAATTGAACCAAATAGTTAAATGGACAACAGACCAAATAAACCAAAACAGTTAACTGAGCATGACATTGCAAAATAGAAACACGTACTAGAAGATAAGACAGTTAACAAAACAGAGAATGTTTGAGAATAGTACTACAAAATGTAGCAATTGTTGGACCAAACTATTAGCTGAACATTACATTTCAGAGGACCAAACTGTTAACTGAATATCAGATTGCATATTAACATTACAGAGGACAAATCACTAGAAGGCACTGGCGGTGGCCTCGAGAAAACAGCACGAACTGTATTTTAAAGTAGACAACCGCGTGGCGGTGTCGATGGTGCTTAAAAGACGAGGTGCTCCTCTAAGATCTAGCGGTCGGCACGCATAGCAGTATAGCGACCTCGTGCGTGAGTGCGGCCGTGATTTGCTTCTCCGCTGCTAGATGCTACTGAGATCCACTTTATACTGCGTGCAAAATGGCTGTGGGTGGCGCTTAATTGGAGGCCAGGGCCAGTGATTCCGGCAGAAGGTGTCGCGCCATCGGTCGAAGCATGTGGGACGGGGAAGGAGGAGGATGGTGTGGGTGGGGTGTAGATTAACTGACCATATCGATGAAGCCACGCAACAAGAATAAGGGTCGGCAGCGAGGAGGCCGCGCATCAAGAAGAAGGGTCTCTAGCGAGGAGGCGGCACTGCAAGAAAAAGGATCGCCGACGAGGAGGTGGCGCTGCAAGAAGAATTGTTTCCGGCGAGGAGGCTGAGCTGCCAGTAAGCAACAGTGAAGGTTTGAACTTGGAAAGTAAGGAGGAACAGCGAAAATGTGGCTTTTGGTGGGAGGGAGGGGCAGGGAGATAGATATTTCCGCAGCGGAATTTTTTTTCGCTCGTTGACGCGAGAAACTGGTGCGCAAGTGTGGTTCAAGCGTGGGCGGTGGACTGTAGATGACGATGCTTCCTGCATATGCCAGACAAGATGGTGCGCTAAGATATTTTATATCGCATCCCACACGATTCTTGCTAGTAAACTGTTTGTGGTATACCTGATTTTTTCATTATTTTTTGAAATACAAAATGGTGTTACAGAGAGAAAGGATGGTGCTTTAATTGCTAGAACATTTATGTATAGTGAACATGCAACTAAATGAGTGTCGTGTTTAAATTTGGAATTATTCCAGGTTCGCTTGGCATTTTTCAGCACTAATTGAGTTTCTAGACATTTAATATGCATAATTCAAATTTGAAATAAAAGCACATGCTCCAGTGCACCAAACTTTGTTGAAAATTCACATGTGTGTCTTTGGGCGAATTTATAGGTCCCATGCAAGAAATGGGAATGAAATTCGAACATCTGGGCGTCGTGGCTAGGCCTGGAACATTGAGAAACTTGGTTTTTAAATTCCTGTAAATTCAAAACTCGCCTGAAAATCGTGAAACTTGGCATGGTGTCATTTTGTGGAACCAACATGCTGTGGTAAAAAAATTGGCCGCATTTGGACAAGTTTTGGTATAAGATTCTTGCAAACCGGAGCTTCTCTTGAGAAGACTCATGGTTCCCGAGGGGGGATGTGTCACCTTTGTGTGCGAAATGATATACACTGCCTCCCCCCTTGATTTTTGACAGAGGCAACATAGAACTATATGAGTGCGGTGTTAAAATTTGGAATTATTTCGGGTTCGTTTGGAATTTTTAAACATTAATCGAATATCAAGTCATTTAATGTGCATAATTTGAATTTGAACTAAAAGCACATGCTCCAGTGCACCAAAGTTGGTTGAAAAATCACATGTGTGTCCTTGGGTGAATTTCTAGGTCCCATGCAAGAAATGGGAATGAAATTCAAAATTCTAGGCATCATGGCTCGGCCAGAAATATTGAGAAACTTGATTTTTTTTAATTCATGTAAATCCAAAACACGCCTAAAAATCATGAAACTTGGCATGGTGTCATGAAATGGCACCAACATGTTGTGGTAATTTTTCTGGCCGAATTGGGACAAGCTCTGGTATAAGCTTATTGCAAACCCGAGTTTCTCTCAAGAAGGCTCATGGTTCAGAGAAGGAACGTGTCACCTCCGTGTGCGAAACGACATACACTGCCTTCTCCCGCCTTAATTTTTTCAAACAGGCAGGTTAGACCAAATAGGAGTTTCGTGCTCGTTCATCCTTTTTTATACATTAATTGAATTTCTGGGCATTTAATGTGCATAATTCAGTTTGTACTACAAGCAAATGCTCTAGTGCACCAAAGTTGGTTGAAAAATCACATGTGTGTCCTTGGGTGAATTTGTAGGTCCCATGCAAGAAATGGGAATGGAATTCAAACATCTGGGCGTCATGCCCCGACCGGAAATATTGAGAAACTTGGTTTTTAATTCCTGTAAATTGAAAACACGCATGAAATCATGAAACTTGGCTTGGTGTCATAACATGGCACCAACATGCTGGGGTAATTTTTTTGCCGAATTGGGACAAGGTTTGGTATAAGCTTCTTACAAACCGGAGCTTCCCTCAAGAAGGCTCGTGGTTCCGAGAGGGAATGTGTCACCTCCGTGTGCGAAACGACATACACTGCCTTCTCCTGCCTTGATTTTTTTACACTGGCAGCTTAGACCAAATAGGAGTTTCGTGCTAAATTTTGGAATTATTTCGGTTTCATTTTGCCTTTTTTATACATTAATTGAATTTCTGGGCATTTAATGTGCATAATTCAAATTTGAACTACAAGCACATGCTCCAATGCACCAATGTTGGTTGAAAAATCACATGTGTGTCCTTGGGTGAATTTGTAGGTCCCATGCAAGAAATGGGAATGGAATTCAGACATCTGGGCATCGTGGCCCGACCGAAAATATTGAGAAACTTGGTTTTTTAATTCCTATAAATTGAAAACACGCCTGAAAATCATGAAACTTGGCGTTGTGTCATGACATGGCACCAGCATGATGTGGTAAATTTTTTGGCTGAATTGGGACAAACTTTGGTATAAGCTTCTTGCAAGTCGGAGCTTCCCTCAAGAAGGCTCATGGTTCTGAGAGGGAACTTGTCACCTTCGTGTGCGAAACGACATACACTACCTTCTCCCGCCTTGATTTTTTTAAACAGTCAGCTTAGACCAAATAGGAGTTTTGTGCTAAATTTTGAAATTATTCCAGGTTCGTTTGGCCTTTTATACATTAATTGATTTTCCAGGCATTTAATGCACATAATTCAAAGTTAGTTGGAAAATCATTTGTGTACTTGGGCGAATTTCTAGGTCCCATGGAAGAAGTGGGAATGGAATTGAAACATTTGAGCGTCTTGGCTCGGCTCGGAAACATCGAGAAACATTATTTTAAAATTCCCGTAAATCCAAAACTCGACTGAAAATCATGAAACTTGGCATGGTGTCATGACATAGCACCAACATGCTGTGGTAAAGTTTTTGTCTGATTTGCGAAGGCGCACACATGAACAATCAACAAAGTCATTTTGGAACAAGTTCTGTCATGTTACAAATCGGAAACACAAGTATTATTGAAACCGTGGGCGTTCTACTTACCATTTATGTGCCGCCACACATCCCCTTTTTTATTGGCTAGGAGGTGTTGTGCGGGGTAGCTATTTGAGTACGGGAGGCGTGCGATCAGACCCCTGTGCATGCTCATCGGGAGGAGATCCCTTTGACCTCTACTCGTCACCCACCTCCCTCCCAACGTCTCCATTAATGGTGCCCGATCCCCTGTTTCCTGGCGTGGCTATGTCTCATTCGACTGAGATTTAAGAGAGAAAAAAGAAAATCTGAAAAGAAAGTTTTGCACGGATGTTGATGTAAGATCTGACAGACCTATATACCATTGACTATGACTTATAGCAATACTGATGAATATAAGGATGATTACAGTGGATAATAATTGTCTTACATATTTAGGAAGATAATTAAAAAAGCCACATGCGGCAATGCCCGAAATACACAAGAGCAAAAGAAGAAGTAAGACAACGATCTGGCCTGCTGAACTCTACTTTCTTGATGCGTTGCTGCAGACCGCGAGAACTAGTCTCCATGGCGAGCAATGTTGAACTCTTTCGTGTCCTCAAGACGATGCTTGAGAGCATCCATGGAGCATGTCATTCTCGATGCGGAGCATGTCATTCTCGTCCATAAGTTTCTTGACGATGACGTCGGTCCTCTTCAACAAGGCTGTGGTCTCCTCCTGCTGCACCGCACTTTCGACGATCTTCGTCCTTAGCAGGTCGCGCTTGGCCCGGAGCTTCGCATTGCTGTCACTTAGTTCCTGGATGATGCCGATAGCCTGTTCAAATGAGGCGTTCATGTTGTCCTACAACCTCACCCAGCCAGAGATCTGATCCATCTGGCTATGGACAATTTCATTCATGCGCCTGGAAGAGTCCGCGCGTGCCCGCGAGATATTTTCCTGCGCCGCCGCGGTGTGGGAGGACATATCTGCTGCATTCGCGGTGCGATGGGACATCTCTGCTGCTTCCGTGGTGCGGCCAGACCAGTCTGCTCCATCAACGGTGTGGCGGGACCTTCGTGCTGCTTCAGTGGCGCGGTGGGACCTCTGTGCTGCTACAGCCACACGGTGGGACATGTCGGCTGCTTTCGCGGCGAGGCGGGACATCTCTCATGCTTCCGATTCCATCCTTGCCTCTCCCTAGTGGTAATCTCTCGACTTAGAACTCACGCTGGCCATGGTAGACGCAAGGGAATGTTGATGAATGACTTGTTTGTTTTTGTGGATGAGGAGTTGTGGAGGAATGTGCAGTCATCTTGGAGTAGCAGTATTTATAACCGAGTACTAATACGCTCCTAAGCGGGAAACCGTTTAGGTTTTGATCGGTGTAAACATGTTTGCAATTAAATATAGCATGGTAGTAATTTGGAATGTGATGGGATGCAGGCTCAAAATTTATTAATAGTTCTATAATTTATAAGTGCGACACTATTCCCGGACGTCGTAATGTGGGCACGCTTTCTCGACTGCGTACATGGTGTTTGCACCATAGGGTGCACCGGAATAGGCAATGTCAGCACACGTCTTGTTCCAACAACCGTGCGTGCTCGCTATTACCATCACACATGCTTCATTTAATTAGAATGTGTGCCCGTCTAGTGCACACACGTTGATCTGTCTAACTGTTTCTGTTTGTTGTGGCTAATCGCAAACAGTTCAAATGTGTGAAGTGTATGCCGTCAATGCAGACACTTTGATCTGGCCGACCGTTTCTATTGTGTTGCCTAATCACAAACAGTTAATCCTTCTAAAGTGTATGCCCTCAATCGCACACACCGTCATCTGGCTACCTGTTTCTATTGTTATGCCTGATCATAAACATTTAATCCTAGTGAACTGTATGCCATATATCACACACGCCTTCATCTGGCTGCCTGTTTCCGTTCTTCTTCCTCATCGCAAATAGTTAATTGAACTGAACCGTATGCCCCGCATCACATGCATAACTAAAATCTGAACTGTGTTTGATGAATCATTCATTGCAAATGTTTTGCACCTTTTTGACGGTTTTTTACATCACCATTTGCGATTAATGCATCACACACCATTTTGTCAAAGGGTCTCTGATCGTAGTGTCACGTTAGCAGCATCCTGCAGTAGTGCCATCCTTGATCCACCTACCACCATTGTGTGCGCTCATTGCAGACCCATGAAAATCCATACTAGATCCACATGCTGCTAGCGGATGCCACCCACCATGGCAACCCATGTATTGCCACATACACCGGGATTACTATTGCCGTCGCCGCGAAACGAGGTTGGCATCTGTCGAATGCCACCAGGAAGCTGCCGCCTCTGTGCCTCAAAAGCCACAACTCTGACATGGACTCTTTCTGAAAATATGATGGATTGTGATTGTTTCAATGACTAAGAACACAGTTTGTTAGTTTCCAATAAAGTTTATGTTCTATACTTTAGATTGTGAATGAATTGTTACTCTAGCATCAGGAGTTTTATGATGATATATTGTTGTTATGATAATGACCATGATGCTACCATGTTTGTATTTTATTTTTATTGGCACCTCTCTCTCTCTCTCTCTAAGCATGTGATCATGATTATCGATTGAGGTTGTCGCTTGAGGACAAGCGAGGTCTACGCTTGGGGGGTTGATACGTCCATTTTGCATCATGTTTTTATGTTGATATTTATTGCATTATGGACTGTTATTTCACTTTATGATACAATTCTTATGTCTTTTCTCTCTCATTTTGCAAGTTTCACATGAAGAGGGAGAATGCCGGCAACTGGAATTCTGGACCAGAAAGGGCTATATCGAAGGCATTTTTCTAAACATCTCCAAATAAGCTAAAAATTGACGGAGAATTATTTTGGAGTATATTAAAATTATTGGTGAAAGAAATACCAGAGGTGGACCCACTTCACAGCCACAAGCCCGGGGGGCATGCACCCTGAGCTTGTGGTGCCCCTGGCAAGTGTGCCGCTGCCGATTCGACCGTACACTAATCATACACACAAAGGTGTACGATCAAGATTAGGGACTCACGGGAAGATACCACAACACAACTATAGAAACAAATGAAATAATACAAGCTTTATATTACAAGCCAGGGTCCTCGAGGGCTCGAATACAAGCTCGTTACACAAGAGTTAGCGGAAGCAACAAAATCTAAGCACAGACATAAGTTAAACAAGTCTGCCTTAAGAAGGCCTGCACAAAACAACAACGATCGAAGAGGCAAGGCCTCCTGCCTGGGACCTCCTAACTACTCCTGGTTGTCGGCGGCCTCCATGTTGTAGTATCCGTCGATGGTGGCATTTGGCTCCTAGGATCCACCAACTGGTTGCAACAACCGGAAAGAAGAAAGAAGGGGGAATGGGGGAGCAAAGCAACCGTGAGTACTCATCCAAAGTACTCACAAGCATCAGATCTAAACTAAGAGCAACTCGAGCCGCGCACCCAATAGGCCCTCCCCGGGCATTTTTTCCTCACCGGCGCCCAAAAATCGGCACAGTCACCCCCCCAGGAGCCCGTTTTTCGCCGGCTTGGGCTGAAATTGGCATCGGCGGCCCTAGGCCGAAACTGGCGCGCTAGGGGGGGGGCTTGGGGGCGCCGGGGCGAGCGCTTTTGGCGCGAAAGGGTGGCGGGCCCGCCGAGTCAACGGTATGCACCTCGTCTTCCCCAGAACGCCTCAGTTTCCCGCGGGGAATCAATGGCAAGGCTGCCACCGGTCAGCCTTGCCATTGATTCCTCACGGGTGGCGCGTCACGGGCGGGCGGGCGCGGCGACGCCTCCCCTTCCGCCACGTGTTCACATGGCGTGGGGCTATAAAACCAGAGGCCCCCCTCGCCGCTGGCCACACCAGGCCAAGCCACCGAGCCCAAACCAGTCGCCGTCCCTCCCGTCCGCCACCGAGCTCTGCCGCTCTCCCCTTTCCTCCCCTTCCCTTTCCCTCTCCATGGTCGAATGCTTCCCCGGCGACACCGCGGAGGCCAACGGCTTCGGTCGCTGCTCGCTCCAGGAGTGGGAGGCGTACCTCCTGTTTGAGGCCAACATCTCGGTTCCTTAGGACATGCCCGCTAGGACGACGGAGTGGAGGATCAGCAACAGGGGCGTCCCCATCCCCCCTGTGCCCGACGTCAAGGTGCGCCCCGACATCTTCTCCCTCGAATCGACCATACATTAATCATACACGCAAACATGTACGATCAAGATTAGGGACTCATGGGAAGATATCACAACACAACTCTAGACACAAATGAAATAATACAAGCTTTATATTACAAGCTAGGGGCCTCGAGGGCTCGAATACAAGCTCGTTACACAAGAGTTAGCGGAAGCAACAAAATCTGAGCACAAACATAAGTTAAACAAGTCTTCCTTAAGAAGGCCAGCACAAAACAACAACGATTGAAGAGGCAAGGCCTCCTGCCTGGGACCTCCTAACTACTCCTGGTCGTTGGCGGCCTCCATGTAGTAGTATCCGTCGACGGTGGCATCTGGCTCCTGGGATCCACCAACTGGTTGCAACATCCGGAAAGAAGAAAGGAGGGGGGAAAAGGGGGAGCAAAGCAACCATGAGTACTCGTCCAAAGTACTCGCAAGCATCAGATCTAAACTAAGTATGCATTGATATCAAATGGAAGGGTTGTATCTGTGGACTGAACTGCAGAATGCCAGAATAGAGGGAAGGACTAGCCTATCAAAGACTAGCATCTTCAAGCAGCTCCGAGCATCTTGTAGCATGTAGAAGAGTAAAGAATAGCGGTTTATAATTAACAAGCATGTTGTAACATTAATGCCCAAAGCACCTTCCTTGACTCCCTGCGAGAAAGCAATCCTGGGGCCACATATCTCTAGTATCCATTTCTAGTTGTAAAAGATTATGATATAAGTCTGAACGTCCGTTACCATGGACACGGCTCTTAATAGATAATCTTCCCTGCAGGGGTGCACCACGTTTTCGAACACACTTGATTAATTTGGCCGAACACACTTTTCTGGATCAATGCCCAACCTCAGAAGATCAACATATCATAGCCATACCTAGGCTCAGCAGAGAGGTCCCCGCCGGTCTACATCCTAAGCACTCCGGGGTCTGGGCCCATCGCCCATTGCACTCTGGGTCTTTGCGAGCAGGGCGGATCCAGGCTCCACCACTACAGGATGGTGCTGGCGCAGCCGTGCCGCAATGCTGAACTGGACGTCTGACAAAGCTTTGGCTGATACGATGTCGTCGAGGCCCATAACTATTCTCGCCTGGTGGTTATTGCATAAAGGACAAAAGCCAACTCAGAATAAATACCCAAACCATAGTGTATTATTAGCTTGCGGAGACGAGCGGATACTCACAATCGATGTGACCCTGTCGCCCCGTCTCGTGGACTTACGGCAAGGGCCCAGAATGCTCGGTCATGCCATGTAATTATCTTGCAGATGCTCTCTAGGCCTGCCCGACTTTCACAAAGGTCTCAAGTAAAGTCAAGATAACCGTGTGTCTAAAACATCAAGGAGGAAAACCCGAGGAATCACCCTTGGTGGATTCCACTAGCTGTAATCGTCAAGGTGAACATGAGAGGAACCACCCTCGAGGTTCACACTTGAGGGGTTGCACGACAGAGTCGTATCGGGAGTGGTAAAGGAGGAATCACCCTTGATGACCATGGCCGAATAGGTACACTACAGAGTCATCACCAGGAGTGCGTTATGAGGTATCACCCTCGACACTCAATAGTAGCTCTACAGAGTCGAGCAACAAAAGGGTCTTGATGTGGTGTGAGCTATCGGGCTCTAGTCATCGATCACGTTGATCGAGTCGTCGATGATGAAGCAGGGGCAACAAGGACAAGGTGGGGGTCACTGATGGATCACTAACTGACCTATACTAAGTTGCTTAGGATAAGCAGGTAAGGTACAATGAGCAGGTTACAAAAGAAGGCTATGCATCAAAATAGGAGCAAACAATAACAGTAGGAAAATCTAATGCAAGCATGAGATAATGGAATGGGCAATATCGGGATGATCAAGGGGGGGCTCTGCTGAAAAGTACTGATCGTCAGGGCGTAGTCGTACTTGGCGGCAGTGTTAGTCCCGAGGTCTACCGGAGAGACGAGGGGGAAGAAACAGTAAATACAGAGCAACCAAGTGCAATACTAAGCATGACAAGGCAAAAAGCAGTGCTAGGGGTGTTCTAACGCAGGGCTACACGATACCGGAGAATGGGGAAAACATCCGGGGAAGTTTTCCCGAAGTTTGGCATTTTCGGACAGACGAACCAGAGGGGGATGGTTGCATGTTCGCTATGCTAGGGATGTGTGGCAGACAAACAAATGACATATCCGGATTCGTCTCGAAATTCTGAGCAACTTTCATGTATAAAACTTTTTCATCCGAGCTACGGATTGTTTTATATTAATGTTCAAAGATTTAACAATATTCTGGAATTATTATTAATTATTAAATTACACAGAAGAAGAATAATCATGTCAGCATGAGGCCGGAGTGATGTCAGCAGTCAGCTTTGACCCGTTGACCAGTCAAACTGACAGGTGGGTCCTACTATCATAGACTGGTACCTAAGTAATAGTTTAATTCGCTAATTAGTTAATTAGGTTAATTAACAATATTAATTAATTGATTAACTATTTTTTATAATTTCATTATTTATTACTATTTTTTAATCTTTCTTTTTTATAGAAAAGGGAGCGTGGGGCCCCCGTGTCATCGGCCCAGGAGGCCATATCGGGGCGGGCAGGGGCATATAGGTGCGGGTGCCTGGGCGTGGGTGAACCCAACCAGGCGACGAACAGGGGAGAGCGCCGGCCGCGGTGAAGGTAGTAGGGCCTGCGGGTGGCGGGGCACGGGCGGCCAGCGGGCGAGGCCACGCGGGGGAGGAGCGGCGCAGGGCAGCACTGGCTGGGGAGGCCGGCACGGCGGCTGGTTGCAACAGGCAGCGCCAGCAACGGCAGGCGCGAGTGCGGGGAGGCGCCTGCGGGCGCACGCGGGGATGGGCTGAATGGCTGGGAGCATGACCGGACAAGGCGGTGGGGAGCTGTGTGCGTGGGCGAGGCGAGCTGTGTGCAGGCGGTAGCAGTAGGCGAGCGCAACAGCAGCAAGGGCAGTGGGCGGCAGGGCTACGCAGGCGCGCGCGCAAACACAGGCCGCGGCCAAAGAGAAGGCAAGCGCGAGAAGAGGAGGGGTGAACACGAGCGAAGCCAGGGAAAGGCATGGCCAGCCATGGCGGGTCACATGGGTGTGTCGACCACGAGCTCGCTGGGAGCTTGGGCGCGACGGGTGCGGCATATGGTGATAAATCAAAAGGGGAAGGATGAGGGACCGACAAGGAGCTCACAGAGAGCATCGGGCGAGCTCGGGGAGGGCCGGGACGATGCGGTGGCGCGGATCCATGGCGGAGGCAGCGGTGTCCGTAGTCGATGAAGCCGCCCGATCCAAGCGATGTAGAGACTTCGAACTCGAGGTCGTGGACAAAGAAGAAGTAGCGGCATCAGTCGAAGGGGATCGACGTGGATGGCGTCGCTGGTGTCCCTCGGCCTCAATCCAGTGGTGCTGGAGATGTAGATGAAGCCGGTGGGGCTTCTGGACATAATGGTGCAGCGAGCAGTGGCCGGTGTCTGCGAGACTGCAATGGTCATGGAGGCGGCAGGAGTAGCAGTATGGGCGCCAAAACTAGAGGAAAGCGAGCGAGAGTGGAGAGGGCTGAGTGGAGATGCTAGGGTTCGAGAGCTGGCCTTATAGCACGAGGGAGACGACGGATGGCCGGCGCGTGCGCGTCGCCGGCAATGGCTCCGGTGGATGAGCGCCACACCCACCCCTGCCTCTGTAGCTGGAGATGGGGGCAAGTGGGGTGTGGGTTGGGCCGAAAGTGCTCTGTGGCCACTAGGGCCCAGACGCACAGTAATGAGGCGGGGTATTTTCTAAATTTTCTTTTATGTATTTAAGTTAGCTACTGCTTCGTATTAAATTGAGTGACAGAGTGAATTTATTCAATCATGAAATGTGGCACACAATTCAAGAACAACATTCTGGTGTTCCATAAAAAAGTTTTTATAGCCAACGGAGTTGTTCAAGCATTTTTAGACATTGAATAGGTCAATTAATATGCTCCTGTGCCGCTTATATTTTCCTAGGGATTAAAGGGAGAGCCAAATGATGTTGGTTGCCACATGATAATTAGCTAGTGAATATTTGCAACCCAACGAACATTTTTGTTTTGACATTTGAAAACTTTATTTGTTTGACTTTCTTTTAAAATTTGAACTTGATTTCCAAACCGATGCGAGTTTATGAAAAGTAACCAAGGTGACATGGCATCATTAGCAGAGGTTCACTGTCGCTTGATTATCCGGGTGTCACAGCAGGCCTCCGGGGCCCATCTTCTCCTATATAGTGCCATTTTCCCTAGAAAAAAAATCATAAGAAGTGTTTCGGGATGAAGCGCCGCCGTCTCTAGATGGAACCTAGGTAAGAGCATTTTTGCTCTCCGGCGGAGAGATTCCACCGGAGAAACTTCCCACCGGGAGGGGGAAATCAAAGCCATCGTCATCACCAACGATCCTTTCATCGTGGCAGTACCAATCTTCATCAACATCTTCACCAGCACCATCTCAAGTCAAACCCTAGTTCCTCTCTTGTATTCAATCTTTGTCTCAAAACCTTAGATTGGTAGCTGTGGGTTGCTAGTAGTGTTGATTACGTCTCGTAGTTGATGCTTGTTGGTTTATTTGGTGGAAGATCATATGTTCAGATCCATTATGCTATTCGATACCCCTCTAATCTTGAGCATGAATATATTTTGTGAGTAGTTACGTTTTTATTGAGGAGATGGCAGAAGTCTTGTCATAAGTAATCATGTGAATTTGGTATTTGTTCCGTATTTGATGATATGTATGTTGTTGTTTCCCTTAGTGGTGTTATGTGAACGTCTACTACATGACACTTGACCATCTTTGGGTCTAAGGGAAAGCATTGTGGAGTAGTTATTGGATGATGGGTTACTAGAGAGACAGAAGCTTAAATTCTAATTTATGCGCTATTCCGTAAGAGGCTGATTTGGATCCATATGTTTCATGCTATGGTTAGATTTAACTTAATTCTTCTTTCTTAGTTGCGGATGCTTTCTAGAGCGGGTAATCATATGTGGGAGGCTTGTTCAAGTCAAAACAGCACCCAAGCACCTTTTCACCCACATATCAAATAATCAAAGTAATGAATGCAAATCAAACAAACATGATGAAAGTGACTAGATGAAATTCCCGTGCGTCCTCAAGAACGCTTTACTTACTATAAGAGACCATTCCGGCATGTCCTTTGCTACAAAAAGGACTGGGATACCTTGCTGCACCTTAGTTACCATTAGTACTTATTGCTCGCTACAAATTATCTTGTTATCAAACTATCTCTTACCGATAATTTCAGTGCTTGCAGACAATACCATGCTGAAAACCGCTTGTCATTTCCTTCTGCTCCTCGTTGGGTTCGGTACTCTTACTTATTGAAAGGATTAGAATTGACCCCCTATACTTGTGGGTCATCATTTACCGAAGGTCGTATGCATGTGATTAGCTCACGACCAACTCCGCCGATGGCTTAGAACATTGCGTACTCTATTTCTATAAATGATGATAGGTCCAATATCAAAGAATGGAGCAAAGTAATGAATGCGCGCACGCAAACAATTGGAGACAACATGAATGTGCACAAGCCACAAGTTGCAGACAGGTGGATCTCCATTTTCCATTTTGAAGATGAACCGGTTTACCCGTTTTATGCTATTTTACCTAAGAGAGAGGAGTAGGTCCATGGTAGAACTCATCATGTGCTAAGAACAATTAGTGTTGGTTATGACTATGATGATGCTGAGGAGTTTTTATTCTGATGATGATGAGTTATGTGCTAGAATGTGTTAGAATGATGATTTTCTATGCATGACTCATAGATGATGATGATGATGATGAGGACTTGTTATTATGATGGTGAGTTCTTATAAGACTATGATGATGATGAGTTGTTACTATGATGATGATGAGTTACTAGTAGTAGCCTAGAAGGCATAAATCCCTCACTACAAGGATAGGGGATCAATCTTAGTCCTTTCAATAAGTAAGAGTGTCTAACCCAACGAAGAGCAGAAGAATATGACAAGCGGTTTTCAGCAAGGTAATCTCTGCAAACATTGAAATTATAGGTAGCAGGGAGTTTGATAACAAGGAAATTTGTAATGAGCAACAAGTGGCAATGGTAACCAAGGTGCAACAAGGTATCCCAATCCTTTTTATAGCAAAGGACCAGCCAGGACATTCTCTTATAACAAGCAAAGATTTCTCGAGGACACATGTGAATTATCGTCAAGTTACTTTCACCATGTTTGTTTGATCCGCGTTCGCTACTATGATAATTTGATATGTGGGTGGACTAGTGCTTGGGTGTTGTTCTTACTTGAACAAGCCTCCCACTTATGATTACCCCCTCTCACAAGCATCTGCAACTACAAAAGAAGAATTAAGATAAATCTAACCATAGCATGAAACTTATGGATCCAAATTAGCCCCTTATGGAATAACCCATAAACTGGGGTTTAAGCTTCTGTCACTCTAGCAACCCATCATCTACTTATTAGTCCACAAAGCCTTCCCTTAGGCCCAAGTATGGTAAAGTGTCATGTAGTCGACGTTCACATGACACCACTAAAGGAAGCAACAACATACATATCATCAAAATATCGAACGAATGCCAAATTCACATGATTACTTATACCAAGACTTCTGCGATGTCCTCAAGAATAAAAGTAACTACTCACAAATGATATTCATGCTCAAGATCAAAGGGGTATTGAATATCATCAAGGATCTAGACATATAATCTTCCACCAAATAAACCAACGAGAATCAACTAAAAGATGTAATCAACACTATTATCAACGCACATGTATCAATATTAGGTTTTGGGACAAAGATAGAATACAAGAGATGAATTAGGGTTTGAGATGATATAGTGCTGGTGAAGATGTCAATGAAGATTGATCCTCCCACAATGAGAGGGTTGTTGGTGATGTCGATGACTTTGATTTCCCACTCCCGGAGGGAAGTGTCCTCAGCGGAATTGCTCCCTCGTAGAGCTAAAGGGCTACTGCCTAGGTTCATCCACGAGATGGCAGTGCTTCATCCCAAAAGACTTATCTTTATTTTCTAGGTCAAAACCCTTCATATATAAGAAGATGGGGGCTGGAGGCCTGCCAGGGGCCCCACAAGGCATCAAGGCGCGCCCAGGGTGTGGTCGCACCCTATTGCTTTGTGGCAACTGGTGGGCCCCCTCTGGTACTTCTTTGCTCCAGTATTTTTATATATTCCATAAAAATTCTCTGTGAAATTTCAGGTCATTTGGAGTTGTGAAGAATAGGTATCTCTGATATAGCTTTTTCAGGTCCAGAATTCCAGTTGCTGGCAATCTACCCATTCATGTGAATCATGCAATTTTGGAAATTAAGAGATACAAGGCATTATAATTGCATCACAAAGTGTTATAATGATTGAAAATAATAGTAATAAATAGTAGTAGGAAAACATGATGCAAAGTGTACATATCAGATTGCTAGATCTGTGACCGAAATCCCCTCTCAGCTTTGCGAGAACTTCAATGAGGGTTGAGCCCCTCTTCTCATCGATCAAATGCACACAACCTAATGGCCCGAACCTCTCGTTCCTATCGCATCGGGTTCAAGCTCTAGCCGACACAATAGAAAATAAGAGCCCATTTTCCGTTTCCGCGAGACATCAATAGGTGGGTCTAGGGCCCAACTCTAACAGTGTACATGTGGATGTCTGGCCCTATATGTCAAAGACGTTGGCAAGGTCTCTCCGGTGAGAAACATGTTGTGCAGTGCCATTATGTTAGCACCTCCGGCCCACTAGTCAGCATCTATGGCTAGCTAGGCTAAGTTATAAAACTTCATGTTTAATTATTTTTTGAATTGATTCAAATTCCGGATTATTTCAAATTCTTGCAAACTTCAAATGCTTGCATCTTTAAATTCCTTTTCTCAAATTAGACAAACTTTGGGTATATTTTGATCGAAAAATGTGAGGATTCCAAATCTGTTCTTGGTTTTCAAAATTAAACTATTGATTTTAAATTAAAATTTGAACTTGCTCTCTCCTTCCAAACTTTGGTAAATCATAACTTGAGTTCTATAACTCTAATTCAAACAAGTTTCATATGTTTTCAATCAGAAATATATGAAACCCATTCCAGGACATGGATTTCAGGTTTGGGCAATCCAAAATACTGTTCTGTTCTATTTTTGCAAGAATGACCCTCTAAATGTTTCTATTCATATCTTGAACATCCTTTGTCCAATCATTCCAACTTTAGGTCAATTTTGATCACCTTAGCACATGGATTCAATAAATGTTCTTGGTTTTCCATTCTATTTTATTCAACAGCATTTCAAAACTGATTTCAATCATAACTTGAGCTTGACAAATCTATTTCTAATAAATTTTATATGCATTTCTATTAGAAAAATGTAAGGAATCTAATTATGCCATGTTCATGCATGATAAACTACTAGAACACATTGTTCTATCCATAATCACTTTTCACTTAATATTACCTACGAATTTGCACATCGAAATCATTGCTCTTGTTTCCAAATGATGTTTAAACTTGCCTATTGATGACCCACAAGGATAGGGGATCTATCATAGTCCTTTCGATAAGTAAGAGTGTCAAACCCAATGAGGAGCAGAAGGAAATGACTAGTGGTTTTCAACAAGGTATTTTCTGCAAGCACTGAAATTATCGGCAATGAGTAGTTTGATAGCAAGATAATTTGTAACAAGTAGCAATAGTAACTAAGGTGCAACAAGTTAGCCCAATCCTTTTTCTGGCAAAGGACAGGCCAGAAAGGTCTCTTAGAATAAGCTAAGCGTTCTCGAGGACACACGGGAATTTCATCTAGTCACTTTCATCATGTTTGTTTGATTCGCACTTGCTACTTTGATAATTTGATATGTGGGTGGACCGGTGCTTGGGTGTTGTTCTTATTTGAACAAGCCCCCACTTATGATTAACTCCTCTCGCAAGCATCGGCAACTACGAAAGAAGAATTATGATAAATCTAACCATATATTTGAACATATGAATCCAAATTAGCCCCTTACGGAATAACGCATAAACTAGGGTTTAAGCTTCTTTCACTCTAGCAACCTATCATCTAATTACTACTCCACAATGCTTTCCCTTAGGCCCAAAAATGGTGAAGTGTCATGCAGTCGACGTTCACATAACACTACTAAGGGAATCAACAACATACATATCATCAAAATATCGAACGAATACTAAATTCACATGATTACTTATGACAAGACTTCTCCCATGTCCTCAAGAACAAAAGTAACTAGTCACAGATCATGTTCATGTCTAAGATTATAGGCTTATTGAATAATATAATAGATATGAACATATGATCTTCCACCAAATGAACCAACTAGTAGTAGCATCAACTACAAGATGTAATCAACACTACTAGCAACCCACAGGTACTAGTCTGAGGTTTTGTTACAAAGATTGAATACAAGAGATGAACTAGGGGCTTGAGATGAGATGGTGCTTGTGAAGATGTTGATGAAGATTGATACTCCCACAATGAGAGGGTTGTTGGTGATGACGATGGCTTCGATTTCCCCCTCATGAAGATAAGTGTCACTACAAGAAATATGTCAACTTGTGACCTTCTGTCAGTGACCTTGGAAGAAATGGTCATAAATCTACGACCATTTGAGACCAATTGGTCGTAAGCTGTTCGGAGGGCTCCAAACCCTAAACCATAACAACCATTTTTGTCAGAAAGGTCCTAATTTCCTTACACGAAATGGTCGTAAAGCAGAAAACACTGGCTCATTGCCTTATTTCTAGCTGATCACGACCAATATAGATGGTCATAACCTTGTAAATTGTGGTAGATTGCTATGACTAGGAGCCACCTCATCAGTTTTGCCTATGTGTCATGTACATGTGTCAATTTTTGCCCTAGGTTGTGAAGCAACCTATATTTCTGTTATTCCCCAAATTCCCAAAAAATTCTCATAAATTCTTTGGGTCATATCTTTGTCAAATATGTCAAAAACCTTCCTTGCCTAGTTCAAAAATAATTCAAAAATACTCATTTTCCTATTTTGTTCATAACATCACTTTGTGAAGGAAGTGCTATTTATATATTCTTGATTGCCCTCAAAATTTTTGGCCACTCTTTCCTATCCAAATCATTTCTCATGAAAAAATTCATCTCCATTTTCCTAGCAAATCTTCCTCGGCAAATTTCGAAAGCACCTAGAAGCTTTGTGAAGGAAGTACTAGCTATGCATATCCTAATGAGTTGAATTTTAACACATCTTATATATCCCCATATAATAGCTCTCCACAAAATTTTAGCCCCATCTACCAATCCATGAGAGATCACAATCCAATCTTTGTTTCTGGTAATTTTTTCAGTTTGTGAAGCAACTATATTTTATATTGCTTTATAATTGCTGAAAATTTACCAGGATATGAACCTGCCCATGGAATCTCCCTCCACCAAATTTTAGCCCATTCAATATTTTTTTCCCAATTTTCTATTCAGTGTTGAGCATTGTGAAGGAAGTACCATTTTTATATATCCAAATGACATGAAATTTATATAGTTCCTTCATATGCACAAATTATCACCCTCCTCCTAATTGTAGCTCAATCAAATTGTACATGTGAGCCCAGGTTCAATTTCTATTTAATGGCTAGATTGGCACATTGCAAAGCAAGTGTTATCTAGACCATTCCTATTACCCTCAAACTCTTTGGGCACTCTTACATACCCAAATCATTGCCACATGATAATATTCAGCTCCATTTGCCTAATAAATATTCCTTAGAAATTTTCCAAAATTTATATCCAGAGAGAAGCTTTGTGAAGTAAGTACTAGCTATGCTTATCCAAATGATCTTATACTTTTCCAAATCTTCCATATGCTCAAATAGTCACTCTCCACAAAATTTGAGATCTATTAAACAAACTATGTGAGCTCATCATCCAATCTTTTATTCTTGTCATATTTTCAGTTTGTGAAGAAACTATATTATATATTGCTTCATTATTTCTGAAAATTTACCAGGGCATTACCATACCTATGTAACTTACCTACACCAAGTTTTAGCCCATTTCATGTATCCAATTTCCCTCACTAATGTTCCCAAGTTTCTGTCCAGAGAAGAGCATTGTGAAGGAAGTACCACTTTGGCATGTCCAAATGGTATCAATTTTCTACATTGATTTCCTATGCGCAAATAACCATCCTCCAGCAAATTTCAACTCAATCCATTCATTATTTTGAGCCCAGCTTCAGCATTCATATTTCTATCCAGTGTGGTAGTTTGCAAACAAAGTGACACCTAGTCTTCTTAGTAGATGATAACCCTCAACCCACTACTAGGAAAAGGGCTATAGATGATATGGACATTAATGGCACACCATGTATGTGGTGCGCCACTGCTATATAGCAGTGGCGCACCACATACATGGTGTGCCATTAATGGCGCACCAGATACACGTGCGCCATTATTGACATATTACTAATGGCGCACCTAGTGTGTGGTGCGCCATTAGTAGTTTTGAAAAAAAATTGTTAGTAATGGCGCACCATGGGATAGTGCGCCATTACTAGTTGACATAGTAATGGCGTACCACACCCACCGTGCGCCATTAATAGTTTTGAAAAAAAATAAAAATAAATTGTTTTTTTGACTATGTACTGCAAGGCAACAGCCTCACAGTCTTTTATTAAACCACAAAGCCATTAGTAGTTTTGAAAAAAAAAATGTTAGTAATGGCGCACCACGGGATAGTGCGCCATTACTAGTTAAAACTAGTAATGGCGCACTGTCCACTGGTGCGCCATTACTAACAATTTTTTTTATTTTTTTAAACTACTAATGGCGCACGACACATCAGGTGCGCCATTAGTAACCCTGGTGCTAAATGCACCCCCGTGTGGACCGCCTTTTCAGTTTTAGAAAAAATAAAAGAAAATGCTGGAAATGTCAAAAAAATAAAAGAAAGTAAGTTTCCCATGTGATATGTGGTCTAGTTGTTGGGAAAATTTACAAATATGAATTTTTCGACTTTATTTGCAAAATCTCTCTGGAAATTAGTAAAATGGGCATAACTTTTGCATACGAACTCGGATTAAAAAGTTTTTTATATGAAAAATCATCTACTCGAAAAGTTACATATGAATTGAACTGGGTGAACTTTGTTCAACATCTTCAAAATCCCCAAAAACCTAACAGAACGAAAGATACGGGGCTTTTAAGATCTAGAGGGGGGAAATGAAAAAAAATCAAACTTACTAGTGGCGCACCATTGGCTAGGTGCGCCACTACTAACAGAAAAAATTGGTTTAAAAAAATTGGATTTTTTTCAAAATATGATACGTAATATGACCGGGAAGTTTGAAATATTTTTTCAAAATTTCATCACACTCATGAACATGAACAAAGTCCTAGACATCAACAAGGTTTAATAGGATTGATATGATATATATATCAACAAGTGCCTGTGAAGTGAGCTGGTGCTAGGGTTGGATAGAATTGCGAAGTTAAGCGTGCTCGGGCTGGAGTAGTGTGAGGATGGGTGACCTTTCAGGAAGTTTGACCACAAAGTGTGATTTGACTTGAGATTAAGCGTATTGACCCGACATTTAGCCATAGTGACTTGAGATTAAGAAAAAAAATGAAAAAAACAAATTTTGAAAAAAAAATTGTTAGTAATGGCGCACTTCTATGTGGTGTGCCATTACTAAGATAGATAGTAATGGCGCACCGTGGGATATACTAATGGTGCACTGCATGGTGCGCCATTAGTATACCAGATACTAATGGCGCACCTATGGTGTGCCATTAGTAAAAAATTCTAATGGCGTGATGCTAGTGGCGTACCTGTAATGCTCCATTAGTAGCCAAAACAGGTGCGCCACTAGCAGACATTTTCTTAGTAGTGGCCAATACTCATGCCAATTGGCCATGTGCATTTCCCATATCGTGTTTGAGCATAGTTCGGTCTCCTCGTGAGAATCTTATGTTATCACTTTCTTCCTTGCACCTACCTGGGGAGTGTCCAACCCACTAGACATGCCTAGGCCACCCAGAACGCATGGCAACACCACGGTCACGCAGTGACCACGCGGCGGGCATGCGAGTTTACGCGCTCTGGAGTTGGGGCCCTTGGCTACCGTCCAAACCTCGACGTCTCACCACCAAATAGATACTTATGTAATTAGAAATGATTTTTGGAAAAAATAAAGAGCAAACTATAAGGCAGCTGCAGTTCAAATTTGACCTGTTTCCTTATGAACCAGTGGAAATTTGTCTTTTTCACGAGAGGTGGATCAAAAAATTTGACACCCAACCGTTTTGTCAATTGTGCATTAAATATGGCCTAATATTTTAGAAAATTGATTTGGTCCAAAAAAACTCATTTTGGGCACTCGAAAAATGGAAAATGTATTTTTCATCCAAAGAAAATGAAAAACTTCGATAGGCAACATTGTTTGCCATTCCAATATGCACCCTTGTTCACAATTTTAGATCATTTAAACAAACTATACCATGAATGTGGCCATAAGATTGAGAATTTGGGTTGAAAGCCATGAATCTTCACCACCTAGAGATCGATGTTCCTAGGAGACCGTGATGCTTAATCTACGTGTGTTTGATTACAGAGTGGTGCTGGAAGAGCACTCCCCATGCTTGTCTTGAGGAGAACACCACCTGGGAGTCTAGGACTTGGTGGCTGACATTGAGAAGGTCAGGCAACACGTCGACATTCTAGAGTGGCATGCAACTGCAAATACATGTTTTGTCAACTACAATATATACCCAGCCATAAAGAAACCACTTGAAGAAAATATTTAAGAGAGCCGGGCAGGTCGTGTATATTTTCTTGCATTTGTGTGTAGCTATTTTTTTAAACCATTTGTGCATAGCTATTGATCATGAATGTTGCAATGCAAGTTATTATAAGAAGATGATACCTCTTAATGCCTTGTCTTTTCCTAAACTAGCTAGCTAGTCAAGCATTTCTTTTTTAAGTTTGATACTAGTGTTATTGCTGGACATATATAGTGGAAAACAACATCCGTAGTGGTATAGAATGTTCCAGTACATGATATGCTTGTTATTGAATTAGCTAGTCCCAGAGAATGCTCCGCCTAAGCTTTGCTTAGTGGCTGGTTACATATCCTAAAAATTGCAGTGCAGGTGAAAAGATTAGATACCCCGGCATGCTTGCAATTGTTTACGCTGAATTGTTTTTTTGTAATCTATCTTGCTATACTGGTTCCAAGTTCTTGATTAGCACCTATGAGATAACTCACTTGTGGTTAATTAGTGGCTCTATGGTTTGTGTTTGTGCATTATTTTTTCCTGGGCATCATTCATGGCCATCTAGTACACTAGTAGAAAAGGGTCTAATGTGAAAATCATTAGTCCCGGTTTGTAATTGAACCGGCACTAATGTGACCATTAGTACCGGTTCCAACGGCTAGGCGGGCGGCGCTTATTAGTACCGGTTCGTGGCGGACCTTTAGTACCGGTTCATGCCACGAACCGGTACTAAAGAGGTTGTAACCTTTAGTCTGGGTTGGTGGCTTCAACCGGTACTAAAGGGGGGTCTTTAGTACCGGTTGGAGCCACCAACCAGTACTAAAGGTGGTGCGCTGCCACCCGCAGTGCATAATGTTTAGTCCCACCTCGCTAGTTGAGAGGAGTTCGCACCGGTTTATAAGCCCTGCCGCGGCTACTGTGTCGAGCTCCTCTCTAAGCAGGCCTTTGTGGGCCTATTGCATGTCTTCTGCCTTGTGGGGCCCACTGGGCCGTACGGGCCTGCATCCTGGCCCAACGAGAGATTGGGTTTCTAGTCGTACGCAGGCCGTGCCGACCTAGTAGGCGGGCAGTTTTTACTTTATTTCAAAAATAAAAAAAATCCTTACCAACCGGGACTAAAGGTCCTCCAGACCACGGCGCGCTCGTGCCACGTGGTTGCCCTTTAGCACCGCTTCATGCTGAACCGGTACTAAAGGGGGGGGGCTTTAGTGCCCACACTTTAGTGCCGGTTATCGAACCGGCCCTAAAGGGCCTTACGAACCGGTGCTATTGCCCGGTTCTGCACTAGTGGTAGTCGACATACTTCTGGTTCCATTTAGTATATGTAGGTAGCAGTAGCTTAAGTGTAATGGAGTAGTTGTTACTCTGTGCCTGCTTCGTTAGAGTTTGCATCATCTCCTTGTTTTTATAGCATAAACGCCATAAAAATTCTAATTCTAAACCTCTCATCTTGATACCAATTGTATTTATCTTGATCGAATTACAGGCAACATGGTGACTATAGTGCAGGCAGCACTGGCGCTCCTCTTCGAGGCTGTGTGTTTAGGTGATTCCTCGGGTAGCCATGACACTACACTGGCTGATTAGTACCCAGCGGCATGTTTGTAATATTTACAGGGATTTCCCTTATAGGAATAATGCTCATGGTATATTTATATGTCCTGCAATGCATGCTCTTTTTTGGTATGTACGGAATCTCGATATGGTGCTTTGGTAGCTGGGATATAAGATTGCACTTTGGTATGTGATTTACTCATGTTGGCACTGCTTGTTAAGTGATTATCTTTATGCCCTTGCTACTAGTAGGATGGTCAATACATGATTGCTCTATAACTTGTCTGACGACAAACCAAATGCTACCTAACAGCGTCCCACCCCATCTCCCACTCTCGCCCTCTCACTCCACCTCGCCCCCTACCTCAACCACCGCTGCCGCCGCCCCCAACTCTCACCTTCCTTGCCGCCCTGCCACGCCACCCACCACCCGCCCCACCGCCCCGCGGCCTCGCCACTACACCGCCCCGCGGCCTCGCCGCCCCACCACTCCGCGGCTTCGCCGCCCACCACCCCTCCGCCCCACAACGGTGAGCCTCTCCCCTCTGTGTTTTTCTTTTTTTTCTACTGTTAGTTAGGTTAGTGATGTCTACTATGCAACTTTATCCTGGTAGACGTTGTTGGGCCTCCAAGTGCAGAGTTTTGTAGGACAGTAGCAAATTTCCCTCAAGTGGATGAGCTAAGGTTTATCAATCCATGGGAGGCATAGGATGAAGATGGTCTCTCTCAAACAACCTTGCAACCAAATAACAAATAGTCTCTTGTGTCCCCAACACACCCAATACAATGGTAAATTGCATAGGTGCACTAGTTCGGAGAAGATATGGTGATACAAGTGCAATATGGATGGTAGGTATAGGTTTTTGTAATCTGAAATTATAAAAACAGCAAGGTAGCTAGTAACAAAAGTGAGCAAAAATGGTATTGTAATGCTTGCAAACAAGGCCTAGGGTTCATACTTTCACTAGTGCAAGTTCTCTCAACGATGATAACATAATTAGATCATATGGCAATCCGTCAACGTGCGACAGAAGTCACTCCAAAGTTTGTATCGCGGAGAACATAACATGAAATTGCTTGTAGGGTACTAAACCACCTCAAAGTTATTATTTCCGATCAATCCATTGAGCTATTCCTATAAGTGACACAAACAGCCCTAGAGTTCATAGTAAAATAGCATCATATGACACATATCAATCAACCCTAATGTCACCTAGATACTCCAATGTCACCACAAGTATTCCGTGGGGAAATTATACAATATGCATCAAACAACATCAGATTCATAATATTCATTCAAACACAAATGACCTCAAAGAGTGCCCCAAGATTCCTACTGGAGAAACAAGGACGAAAACGTGTATCAACCCCTATGCCTAGATTACCCCAATGTCACCTGGGGAATCTGCGAGTTGAGTGCCAAAACATACATCAAGTGAATTAATAGAATACCCCATTGTCACCACGAGTATCCCATGCAAGACATACATCAAGTGTTCTCAAATCCATAATAGTATTCAATCTGATAATAGTGAAACCTTAAAGGTAAAACTCAATTTATCACAAGAAGATAGAGGGTGAGAAACACCATATGATCCAACTATAATAACAAAGCTCCCGGTACATCAAGATCGTGCCAAATCAAGAACAAAGGAGGGAGAGATCAAACACATAACTACTAGTACATACCCTCAGCCCCGAGGGTGAACTACTCCCTCCTCTTCATGGAGACTGCCGGGATGATGAAGATGGCCAATGGTGATGGTTTCCCCGTCCGACAGGGTGCCGGAACGGGCTCCTGATTGGTTTTTTGTGGCTATAGAGGCTTGTAGTGGCGGAAGTCCCGATCTAGGTTTTGATCTCGAGTTTTTGGGATTTATAAGAGGTGTTGGTGTCGGGAACAAGTCAAGGGGGCCCATGAGGTGAAAACAAGGACAGGGGCACACCCTAGGGGGGCTCCCTCAACCCTTGTGGTGGCCTCGAGACTCCTCTCCGATATATTTTCATTCCAGTATTTTTTATATTTCCAAAAATATTCTCCGTAAATTTTAAGCTCGTTTGGACTCCGTTTGATATTCCTTTTCTGCGAAACTCAAAAACTAGCAAAAAAAATAGAAACTAGCACTAGGCTCTAGGTTAATAGGTTAGTCCCAAAAACCATGTAAAATAGCATATAAGTGCATATAAAACATCCAAGATGGATAATATAATAGCATGGAACAATAAAAAATTATAGATACGTTGGAGACGTATCAAGCATCCCCAAGCTTAATTCCTGCTCATCCTCGAGTAGCTAAATGATAAAAACAGAATTTTTGATGTGGAATGCTACCTAACATATTTATCAATGTAATCTTCTCTAATGTGGCATGCATGTTTAGATCCGTAAGATTCAAAACAAAAGTTTAATATTGACATACAAACAATAATACTTCAAGCATACTAACAAGGCAATTATGTCTTCTCAAAATAACATGGCCAAAGAAAGCTTATCCCTACAAAATCGTATAGTCTGGCTATGATCCATCTTCATCACCCAAAATACTGAAATCATGCACAACCCCGATGAAAAGCGAAGCAATTGTTTCATACTTTTGATGTTCTCAAACCTTTTCAACTTTCAGCAATACATGAGTGTGAACCATGGACATAGCACTTTAGGTGGAATAGAATGTGATTGTGGAGAAGACAAAAGGAGGGAGATAGTCTCACATCAACTAGGCGTATCAATGGACTATGGAGATGCCCATTAATAGATATTTATGTGAGTGAGTAGGGATTTCCATGCAACGGATGCACTAGAGGTATAAGTTTATGGAAGTTGAAAAGGAAAACTAAGTGGGTGTGCATCCAACTTGCTTGCTCATGAAGACCTAGGGCAATTTGAGGAAACCCATCTTTGGGATATACCAGCCAAGTTCTATAATGAAAAATTACCAGTAGTATATGAAAGTGATAACATAGGAGACTCTCTATCATGAAGATCATGGTGCTACTTCGAAGCACAAGTGTGGAAAAAGGATAGTAACATTGCCCCTTCTCTCTTTTTCTCTAATTTTTTTTGGGCCTTATTTTTTTGGCCTTTTCTCTTTTTTCCTCACGTGGGACAATGCTCTAATAATGTAGACATTGTTGGGCCTCCAAGTGCATAGTTTTGTAGGACGGTAGGAAATTTCCCTCAAGTGGATGACCTAAGGTTTATCAATCCGTGGGAGGCATAGGATGAAGATGGTCTCTCTCAAACAACCTTGCAACCAAATAACAAAGAGTCTCTTGTGTCCCTAGCACCCAATACAATGGTAAATTGTGTAGGTGCACTAGTTCGGCAAAGAGATGGTGATACAAGTGCAATATGGATGGTAGATATATGTTTTTGTAATCTAAAATTATAAAAACAACAAGGTAACTAGTAAAAAAAGTGAGCTAAAATGGTATTGTAATGCTTGGAAACAAGGCCTCACTACTAGGGAAAAGCCTATACACAGAATCTTACCAGCAGCGCGCTTTAAAGTAAGACGCTGCTGCTATCTAGCAGTAGCGTGTGTCAACAAAATGCGTTGCTGAAATAAATGTAGTAGTAGCGCGCCTGTACTAAGCCGCGCTACTGCTATAATTGCCACGACCTCGCCGCCAAGCTAGTTATAGCAGTAGCGCCTTATTCCAAATAGCGCTACTGTTATTGATCCTAGTAGTAGCGCCTTTTGACAATGCTCACTGCTGCTAAGTTTACTCCACTCCTTGCACCTAAATTTAGTCCCACCTCACTCTACCAATTGGGTTTTTACCACCTTAAATATGTTATTCTCAAACTATCACAAGCACTTGGTCTTTATTGAACTCTATGTGTAGAATTTGTGGCCGCAATATGAGTCTTCTCTAGTTTCTAAACCGGTGAGGACTCATATTGACAATTCAGATTGTACACAAAAAGATCATTGATGATCAATGTATTTTTGATGTTTATTTTTACATGCTTAGACATAGCAGTAGCGCGTTTTAACAGAAGGCGCTACTGCTACGGGCTTAGTAGTAGAGCTTCTTGGCTGAAAGGCGCTACTGCTAGGGATTTTAGTAGTAGCGTGTTTCCTTAAGGCGCGCTACTGCTAAGCCATTCTATCTTCCCCAACTGGCCACCCCTCACTCTCCTCTCTCCACTCACACTCGCACTCACTCACTCTCCTCCCTCAATCCCCCCGTGTCGGTCCTCCCCCGCCGGCCGCCCTCACCCACATCGGCTGCCGTCGCCTACCCCTCCTTCCTCTGCGCCGCCGTCACCTACCCCTCCTCCCTGGACTCAGTAATCCCCACTCCTCCCTCCTCCCCGCCCCTCCTCCTCCGTCCTCCCTCCCCTCCTCCCCCGCCCCTCCTCCTCCATCCTCCCTCCTCCCCGCCCCTCCTCCTCAATCCTCCCTCCTCTCCTCCATTTGCCGCCGGCCGACCCTCCTCGCTCCGCCTTCCTCCTCCATCCTCCATCCTCCTTCCTCCTCCCTCCTCAATCTACAACCCCTCCCGCCTGCTAAATTTTGATTTCGTAGGCTAGTTGATGTTTTCTTGTTGATATGCAACATTTTGATTTGCTTAATAGTTTGCAGTTGATACATAACAATTTTGAATTAGTATAATTAACTAAATAGTAAAAATTTAGACATAGTTGATAGTTTTTAGTTGATATAAGCCTCTAGTCATATATAACACTTTGATTTAGGATAGTTTCTACTTAATTGAATTATTACTAGGGTTTTAGTATATTATTTTTAGACATAGTTGATAGTTTCTAGTGATACTGAAACTATTTACTCATTTGGTAGAATGAACATGCCATATTTGTTAATACTATCAGATACATGTTGATAGAATATATTTTGTTTATGCAGAAATCAAGTATTTGCCCCTGCCTCATCCCCGCAGTTGGCCCCATCGCCGATCCCCTAAGACCTCTAGGTGAGAATAGCCAAATCCCCATGCTGTTGATATAGATGATAATGTGTTGTAAATGTCGATGATGAAAATGGTAGTGCTAGTCACCATGTCATTGATGTCGATGATGATGCATTCTGAATATAGAGAATGTCTCAGTGTTCTTTGCAATGTACCTCCGAGTGGCCTATGTTTTGCTGGAATGTTGATTCGTTTCCATGCCAACATATTTCAGGCGCTCGATATGTCCTGTTTTTAGCAAGGTCATGCTGAATTTTCTTCATGAATTTTAGCATGACTTGTGCTACAATGTAGGATATATCGAGTGCTTGTGATTTGCCAGAATGGGAATTCAATGATATTCTGGTAAAACATAGGTCATCAGTTCTATGTCATTTCTCGATATATCGCAAAGTGTTTATGAATTTTGTTTCATAATTAAGCATTTGTTCTCGACGTCGATGATGCCTATCTCGCATCCTCATTATCGACTCGACGGAGGAGGCCTGCTTGATGAGAGGGTCCATGTCCGGGACTGGGCTCCGCCGGGCTGGTACTGGGAGGTGCTACCTTCTTGGGCGCGCAACTTGTTGAGGAGGCAACCCGCCGTCGACCCAAACCTTCTTTTGTGGTGGTCGCGTGGGACAGTGACAGTGCAGAGGATTTCATCCACTACGGAGGTGGTACGTTACCGTGTCGGGGAGGAGGATGAGCACGTCCATCGCTACATGGTTGCATTTGAGGGCAGGTTCTCCAATACCTCGCAGGTTCTTCAGGGATCTCATTGGAGCTATGATCTTGTGATGGTTCCTTCTCTTTGGGTGTCCACCGCCCACGCCGAAACACGTCGTTCGCTAGGGTTCTAGCTATATTAGTGATGTTATATGTATGATACTATTCGAGATGTATTTGTGATAATATTCGATGATGTACAAATGCAAGAGATGATTTAGTTTTGCTTATTGAATGCATGCTAATTTGAATACTAAAATTGGAGTTAACTGAATGCTCAAATTGGAGATAATTGATCGACATTTCGGGTTGACTTTAAGTGTTTCGGGACTCCACCATACATGATAGAAGAAGAATATCGACTCTTGTCGTGGGGGTCATTCCTCCTCCTCTCTCTCGTGATAGACCTTTTGTTAATGCACGGAAAGGAAGGGAGGAATGACCATCACGGACGGTCACAAATGTCAGAGAGGAATCAGTGAGGGAGACTCTCCACCATATATGAGAGGACAAAGAATCCCGACTGTTGTCCTGGGGGTCGCTTCTCCTTCGTTCCCCTGTGCTAGAAATTTTAGTATAATGCAGTTCGGGACGAAAGGAGGAGAGACCATCACCAACGGTCAAATGTATAAACCAAGTGAGCTCAGAGTTTTCAAGAAAAGACTCGACAGACTGATAGTCAACCTGTGATGAATAATAATGATCTAATTTACTTTTTAGTACATATATTTAGTTATAAACCAAGTTTGATCTTTGAATTATGAACGTAGGAAATGTCGTCATCGGACAACAAAGGTCTCCCCGAGGAGTGTGACTGGTGCAACGACGACCGGGGTCTGTGCGACAGGCCTCATGATACGTCTCCAACGTATCTATAATTTTTTATTGTTCCATGCTATTATATTATCTGTTTTGGATGTTTAATGGGCTTTAATATGCCCTTTTATATTATTTTTGGGACTAACCTATTAACCGGAGGCCTAGTGCCAATTTTCTGTTTTTTTGCCTATTTCAGTGTTTCGCAGAAAAGGAATATCAAACGGAATCCAAACAGAACGAAACCTTCATGAGGATCTATCTTGGAACAAACACAAACCAGGAGACTTGGAGTGTAAGTCTGGGACTCCATGAGGCGTCCACGAGATAGGAGGGCGCGACCAGGGGGTAGGCGTGCCCCCACCCTCGTGGGCCCCACGGAGCTCCATAAACGTACTTCTTTTGCCTATATATACTCTTATACCCTAAAAACATCAGGGGAGCCATGAAACCACTTTTCCACCGCTGCAACCTTCTATACCCATGAGATCCCATCTGGGGCCTTTTCCGGCGATCTGCCGGAGGGGGATTTGATCACGGAGGGCTTCTACATCAACACCATAGCCTCTTCGATGATGTGTGAGTAGTTTACCACAGACCTTCAGGTCCATAGTTATTAGCTAGATGGCTTGTTCTCTCTCTTTGGTTCTCAATAAAAAGTTCTCCTCGATGTTCTTGGAGATCTATTCGATGTAATACTTTTTTTGGTGTGTTTGCCGAGATCCGATGAATTGTGGATTTATGATCAAGTTTATCTATGAACAATATTTGGTTCTTCTCTGAATTCTTATATGCATGATTTGATATCCTTGCACACTAGTAGAAAACGAAGCTTTAAAACCGGTTTGTAAGGGCCTTTAGTGCTGGTTCAGTAACCGGCACTAAAGTTTGGGCACTAAAGCCCCCCCCCCTTTAGTACCGGTTCGACATGAACTGCTACTAAAGGCCCACCACGTGGCGTGAGCTCACGTCGTGGTATGGGGGACCTTTAGTACCGGTTGGTGTTACCAACCGGTACTAAAGGTTTTTTTTGAAATTTTTGAAGAAAAAAATTGATTTTTTCAATTTTTGATTTTCTGAATTATTTGATGATTTAGTCTCTAATCACCCCTCTTAACTGCTCAAAGTGTGGATCACTCATTCCAAATCGTCTAACTTCCCGACCGGTCACCCATCCTCTCACTCCCCCAGCCTGAGCACGCTAAACTTCAGAGTTCTATTCCCCCTACTTTCCAAGTCTGCACTTGTTGTTTTCCTAACAAACGTAATTAATCCTCAGCAGTTTAGCTTGAGCATTAGGTCACACGTTTCACCATTTGAGTTTGAAACTATTATTCTAAAAAACAGTAATTATTTAGTAACACTAATATTTCTTGAATAAGTTTGACCACAGTTTGACCATAGTTTGACCAGATTTGACCAAAATTCAAAAAATTGAAATAATTATTTAGTAACACTAATATTCTTGACTAATTATGTAGTAACATTAATACTTCTTGAATAAGTAGTTTGACCAGATTTAACCAAAATTAAAAAAACTGAAATTTGGGCATATCTTTTTTTCCTTTTGGAATTTGAGCATTCTAAAAAATTGCAAACAAGCCGTAGGCCATCAAAATCGGATACGGATTTTCGTGCTGAATTTTTTGATATATTATACATTTTTTTCCGACATAGTATGCAAAAGTTATAGCCATTTTTTCATTTTCCCTACACTTTGCAAAACATGTCCAAATTTAAGTTTTCAAATTTTCCTAACTAGTAGATGTAGTAATATAACTAACTCTCAAAGGATTTTATTTTTTGAAGTTTTTATCATTTTCTTTTGATTTTTTCAAAACTAAAATGGCGATACACCAGGGGGGTAGAGTTTGAAAATTGCCTTATAGTCCCAGTTTGTGTCTCCAACCAGGACTATAGGTCAGACCCCTTTAGTCCCGGTTCATGCGACGAACCGGTACTAAAGGTTAGCCCTTTAGTAGCGGTTTGTGCCACGAACCGGTACTAAAGGTGATTGTGGGGCCCCGGCCTGACGCCAGCCTGCCACCACCCCTTTAATACCGGTTCATGGCACGAACCGGTACCAAAGGTTCAACACGAACTGGCATTAATGCATAGCCGTTCGAACTGGCATTAATGGTACCATTAGTACCGGATCAAAATCAAACCGGGACTAATGTGTCTCACATTAGGTCCTTTTTCTACTAGTGGCAAGTCTCTTCGAATTATTAGTTTAGTTTGGCCTACTAGATTGATCTTTTTTGCAATGGGAGAAGTGCTTAGCTTTGGGTTCAATCTTGCGGTGTCCTTTCCTACTGATAGTAGGGGCACCAAGGCACATATTGTATTGTTGCCATCGAGGATAAAAAGATGGGGTTTATATCATATTGCTGAATTTATCCCTCTACATCATGTCATCTTGCTTAAAGCGTTACTCTGTTCTTATGAACTTAATACTCTAGATGCATGCTGGATAGCAGTCGATGTGTGGAGTAATATTAGTAGATGTAGAATGTTTCGGTCTACTTAACATGGACGTGATGCCTATATTCATAATGATTTCCTATATATTCTCATAACTATGCGCTCTTCTATCAATTGCTCGACATTAATTTGTTCACCCACCATAATACATGCTATCATGAGAGAAGCCACTAGTGAAACCTTTGGCCCCCGGGGTCTCTTTCTTATTATATTGTATCTCTTTTTATTTACATCGCATATCGTTTACTATTTTGCAATCTTTACTTTCCAATCTATACAACAAAAATACCAAAAATATTTACCTTACTATCTTTATCAGATCTCACTTTCACAAGTGACCATGAAGGGATTGACAACCCCTTTATCACGTTGGTTGCGAGGTTCTTGATTGTTTGTGCAGGTACTAGGTGACTTGCGTGTTACCTCCTACTGGAATGATACCTTGGTTCTCAAAAGCTGAAGGAAATACTTATGCTACTTTGCTGGATCACCCTTTCCTCTTCAAGGGAAAACCAATGCATGCTCCAGAGGTAGCACCTCACGTGGACGAAGGTCGGTGCTTCAGCATTAAGTTCCAGGAGACCTTCGATGTTGAAATGATACACAACGACGACAAGTATTTTTTACGTAATTAAGCACGACTTCTACTACTTCAACGTGTAATTTTCGTTTTTACTATTCGGCTAGCTTATCCCATGCCTTGAAAGACGCTATGTCTTGGAGAGGATGTATTTTTAAGATCATGAAAGTATGGAAACAAAGAAAATTCACCAAAGGACCCATCATGGTATGGATTTTGATGTAAATCTACACAATTCTGAGAGTGTATCCCATTTTGGTTGCCCGAATTGGGAAGCACTTTGCAAGATGTATGATTTTCATGAGGGTATGTTTGTCACCATGGATCTTGCTGATCCTGACATCGCCCAAGACAATATGTACATTTGGGTCCTTGTTGATACACTTCCAATTCTACCGCTATGTGAGTTTCTCAAACATATTTATTAAGTAATTTATAATTTTTATTTCAAAATAGTTGACAATTTATTTCCATTGATAGCTTATTTTCATTCTTCAAAGAATGTGCGGAAGATGGTAGACAAAACCTACTACACCGATGGCTCAGAATTAACTTATCAGGAGAAACATCATATGATCTCAATTATTATTGATCTTGAGAATTACAATATCTATTATCAAACTCCTCCACATTATGATCAATATGTGCCACTAGTGCACGTGTTGAACTATGGTAACATCCACGGAGATGTCATGGTAAGATTTTTTACTATTACGACATCCGTGTACCTTTTGCATAAATTCTTCTAAAACTCAACTACATTGCTAACTACAAAGTTATTACTATGTTTTTGAACAGAAAATCCAGAACAATTGTGTGCCTCATCTGATGTTTCAGAAAGGCTGCCTTGATGTTTTGAACTTATGGCCAGGTCATCCTACGAATCACTCCTGTTCATACCGGATTTCTAAAACCAATGAAGACATGACAATCAAATATTGGAAAAAATGTATGGTCAATCATAGGGAGCTACTTGGGAGCAACATTGTGCGAAGGGCGAGAATTGGAGACAGGATAATCTCCATTCTTCATGATGGAGAGTCAGGGCCTATCTTGTTTTATGCTATTTTACCTAAGAGAGCGTAGTAGGTCCTATGAGAGAGAAGTAGGTCCTAGGTACAATGTGTTATTATGTGCTAAATTGTGTTAGAGTTGATGATGATGAGGAGGAGTTGTGATTATGACTACTGACCAACTTGCTATATGATGTCTCATTGATGAAAATGATGATCATGAGGAGGTGTTAAATGACAATGATGTATTATGATGATAAGTTGTTAATGATATGATGATGGTGATATTTATTAAATCATTGGGTGAAAGAATCGCCGATTAATTTCAAGTGGATGTCCATCCACTTGAAACTAGTCCATGGTTCTTTCACCCAGTGATGTAATAACTCCTTATGATGTAAAAAACAATCTCTAAATTGCTAATGTATGAAAACTTGTATAAAGGTGTATGAATACGACATGAAATAAAAAATAAATAGAATATGGAATAATAGTAGTAGCATGGGCAACGAGACACACTGCTAGTAATTACCAGTAGCGCCCTTCTCAAGAAGCGCTACTACTAAGTGGATGTAGCAGTAGCGCAGTTAAACCCATGCTACTACTAACCTTTAGCTGTGACGCCATAGTAGTAGCGCTGTCATCCGCGCTACTAGTAGGCCAAAAACCCGCGCTACTGCTAGGCTTTTCCCTAGTAGTGCCTAGGGTTCATACTTTCACTAGTGCAAGTGAAGGAAATATGCCCTAGAGGCAATAATAAAGTTATTTATATTTCCTTATATCATGATAAATTTTTATTATTCATGCTAGAATTGTATTAAACAGGAAACTTGATACATGTGTGGATACATAGACAAAACACTGTCTCCCTAGTAAGCCTCTAATAGACTAGCTCGTTAATCAAAGATGGTTAAGTTTCCTAACCATAGACATGTGTTGGCATTTGATAAACGGGGTCACATCATTAGGAGAATGATGTGATAGTCAAGACACATCCATTAGCTTAGCACGTTGATCGTTCAGCTTTATTCCTATAGCTTTCTTCATGTCATATACATATTCTTTCGACTATGAGATTATGCAACTCCTGGATGCCGAAGGAATACCTTGTATGCCATCAAATGTCACAACGTAACTGGGTGATTATAAAGACACTCTACAGGTATCTTCGAAGGTGTTTGTTGGGTTGGCATAGATCAAGATTAGGATTTTTCACTCCGAGTATTGGAGAGGTATCTGTGGGCCCTCTCGGTAATGCACATCATAATAAGCCTTGCAAGCAATGTGACTAATGAGTTAGTTGCGGGATGATGTATTACGGAATGAGCAAAGAGACTTGCCAGTAACGAGATTGAACTAGGTATGAAGATACCGACGATCAAATCTCGGGCAAGGAACTTACCGATGACAAAGGGAATAACGTATGTTGTCATTACAGTACAACCGATAAAGATCTTTGTAGAATATGTGGGAACCAATATGAGCATCCAGGTTCCGCTGTTGGTTATTGACCGGAGAGGTGTCTCGGTCATGTCTACATAGGGATGAAAATGGAGCGGAAACGGACGGAACTGAGTGCTATTATATTTGTTTTCATAATTTTTTGCAGAAGCGGAAACGAATACAGAAACCCCGGAAATGAACACGGAAACAGATATTACTGGAAACAGACACAGAGCGAATACAAAGCAGATACGAAAACAGAAATATGCATTGATCGGAACTTAAAAACCCCTTGAATCATAGAGAAATACATAAAAAATTTATGAGTTGTTAACATGGCTACAAAATAATATCATTATGTTAGCAAATTAGCGTAGTATTGTAGTAGTACCGGACAATTGTGTATAGGGTCAAGCTGAGTACATGTGTGGTAGTAGACATTGGGCATTAGATCCATTCTACTAATTCTGTCATTGTGTTCTCTTTGGTGGTTGGGCTACAAAGCAGCTATTGGTCTATAGTGAAAACAGAAATTCCATATTCACGGAAACAGAAAGTTCCATTTCCATGCATGTTCCACCGGTAAACACCGTTCTGTTTTTGTTTCCATTTCCGCATAAAAATTTCCATTTCCACTTTCATTTTGCAAATTTCCATTTCCGTTTTCATATCTCCTCTTCGTTTCCATTTTTCCTCCGGAAAAACGGAAAGTTTCCACTCCATTTTCATCCCTATGTATACATAGTTCTCGAACCCGTAGGGTCCACACGCTTAACGTTCGATGACGATTTTGTATTATATGAGTTATGTGATTTGGTGACTGAATGTTGTTGGGAGTCCGGGATGAGGTCACGGACATGAAGAGGAGTCTCGAAATGGTCGAGAGGTAAATATTCAGATATAGGACGATAGTATTTGGACAATGGAAGTGTTCTGGGCATACTGTGCACATATCGGGTCACTGGAAGGGGTTCCGGGCAACCCCCGACAAGCTATATGGGCCTAATGGGCCAAGAGAGGGACATACGAGCCCCAAAAGGGTCTTGTTCACCCCCTATAGGCCGAATAGGAGGATAAGGAAAGGAAGGGAAGGGAGAAGGAAATGGGAGGATTCGGCCACCACCTTTCCTTCCCCTCCCCCTCTCTTTCCTTCCCCCTCCGATGGATATGGAAGGGGGGAGGCCGACTTGGAGGAGGCGCCCAAGTAGGATTACACCTACCTGGGGTGCCCCTTGCAGCTCCTCTCCCTCTCCCACCTATATATATGTGGGGGGCACCGCTAGAACACACAATATTGATTCGTAGCTGTGTGTGGTGCCCCCCTCCACAGTTTACGCCTCCGGTCATATTGTCATAGTGCTTAGGCGAAGCCCTATGCGGATCACTTCACCATCACCGCCACCACGCTGTTGTGCTGACGAAACTCTGCCTCGACACTTTGCTGGATCAAGAGTTCGAGGGACGTCATCGAGCTGAACGTGTGCAGAACTCGGAGGTGCCATATGTTCGGTGCTTGATCGGTCGGAACAAGAAGAAGTTCGACTACATCAACCGCGTTGTCAAACGCTTGCGCTTTCAGTCCACGCGGGTGCTTGGACAAACTCTCCCCCTCTCATTGCTATGCATCTCCTAGATAGATCTTGCGTGAGCGTAGGATTTTATTGGAAATTGCATGCTACGTTCCCCAACAGTGGCATCCGAACCAGCTATGTGCGTAGATGATTTGCACGAGTAGAACACAAAGAGTTGTGGGCAGTGATCGTCATACTGCTTACCACCAACGTCTTATTTTGATTCGGTGGTATTGTTGGATGAAGCGGCCCGGACCAACCTTACATGACCATGTTCGTGAGACCGGTTCCACCGATAGACATGCAACTAGTTTTGCATAAAGGTTGCTGGTGGGTGTCTGTTTCTCCAATTTAGTTGAATTGAATATGACTGCGGTCAGTCCTTGTTGAAGGTTAAAACAACAAACTTGATAAATCACCATTGTGGTTTTAATGCGTAGGTAAGAACGGTTCTTTCTAGAAGCCCAGAGCAGCGACGTAAAACTTGCAACAACAAAGTAGAGGACGTCTAACTTGTTTTTGCAGGGCATGTTGTGATGTGATATGGTCAAGACATGATGAGATATACATTATTGTATGAGATGATCATGTTTTGTAAAAGTTATCGGCAACTGGCAGGAGCCTTATGGTTGTTGCTTTATTGTATGAAATGCAAACGCCATGTAATTGCTTTACTTCATCACTATGCGTTAGCGATAGTTGTAGAAGAAATAGCTGGCGAGACGACCAGGAAGCTACGATGGAGATCAAGGTGTCAAGCCGGTGACGATGTAGATCATTGCGGTGCTTTGGAGATGGAGATCAAAGGCACAAGATGATGATGGCCATATCATGTCACATATTTTGATTGATGTGATGTTTATCCTTTATGTATCTTATTTTGCTTAATACGGTGGTAGCATTATAAGATGATCCCTCACAAAAATTTCACGGTATAAGTGTTCTCCCTAAGTATGCACCGTTGCTACAGTTCCTTGTGCCGAGACACCACATGATGATCGGGTGCTAGACAGTTTTGCACATGCGGAATACTCGGGTTAAACTTGACGAGCCTAGCATGTAAAGACATGGTCTCGGAACACTTGAGACCGAAAGATCGAATGTGAATCATATAGTAGATATGATCAACATAGAGATGTTCACCATTGAAGACTACTCCATCTCACGTGATGATCGGACATGGTTTACTTGATATGGACCACATGATCATTTAGATGACTTGAGGGATGTCTATATAAGTGGGAGTTCTTAAGTAATATGACTAATTGAACTTAATTTATCATGACTTAGTACTGATAGTATTTGCAAATCTATGTTTTAGATCGATAGCTCATGATTTAGCGCCCTTATTTTTGATATGTTCCTAGAGAAAACTAAGTTGAAAGATGATAGTAGCAATGATGCGGACTGGGTCCATGATCTGAGAATTATCCTCATTGCTGCATAGAAGAATTATGTCCTTGTTGCACCTCTAGGTGACAAACCTATTGCAGGAGCAGATACAAATGTTATGAATGTTTTGCAAGATCAGTATGATGATTACCTGATAGTTTAGTGCGCCATGCTTTACGGCTTAGAACCAAGACTTCAAAAATGTTTTGAACGCCACGGTGCATATGAGATGTTCCAAGAGTAGAGATTGCTATTTTAGACTCATGCCCATGTTGGGAGGTATGAGACCTCTGACAAGCACTTTTCCTACAAGATGGAGGAGAATAGCTCAACCAGTGAGCATGTGCTCATAATGTCTAGGTTCTACAATCACTTGAATCAAGTGGGAATTAATCTTCCATATAAGATAGTGATTGACAGAGTTCTCTAGTCACTATCACCAAGTTACTAGAACTTCATGATGAACTATAATATGCAAGGGATAACAAAAACGATTCCCAAGCTCTTCGCGATGCTGAAATCAGCGAAGGAAGAAATCAAGAACGAACATCAAGTGTTGATGGTTAACAAGACCACTAGTTTCAAGTAAAAGGGCAAAGGGAAAGAAACGAAACTTCAAGAAGAATGGAAAGCTAGTTGTCACTCCCGGGGATCACCCAAGTCTGGACCCAAGCCTAAAACCGAGTGCTTCTACTGCAGAGGGACTGGTCACTTGAAGCGGAACTGCCCCAAGTATTTGGTGGATAAGAAGGACGACAAAGTGAACAAAGGTATATTTGCTATACATGTTATTGATGTGTACTTTACTAGTACTCATCGTAGCCCCTGGGTATTTGATACAGGTTCAGTTGCTAAGATTAGTAACTCGAAGAAGGAGTGACAAAATGAACATAGACTAGTTGAGGGTGAGGTGACGATGTGTGTTGGAAGAGATTCCAAGGTTGATAAGATCACCATCGCATACTCCGTCTACCTTCGGAATTAGTGTTGAACCTAAATAATTATTATTTGGTGTTTGCACTGAGCATGAATATGATTGGATCATGTTTATTGCAATACGGTTATTCATTTAAATCAGAGAATAATTGTTGTTCTGTTTACATGAATAAAACCTTCTATGGTCATACACCCAATGTAAATGGTTTATTGAATCTCGATCATAGTGATACACATATTCATAATATTGATGCCAAAATATGCAAAGTTGATAATGATAGTGCAACATATTTGTAGCACTGCCGTTTAGGTCATATTGGTGTAAACCACATGAAGAAACTCCATGCAGATGGACTTTTGGAATCACTTGATTATGAATCATTTGATGCTTGCAAACCATGACTCTTGGGCAAGATGACTAAGACTCCGTTCTCCGGAACAATGGAGCGAGCCACTGACTTATTGGAAATAATACATACCGATGTATGCAGTCCGATGAGTGTTGAGGCTCGCGGCAGGTATCGTTATTTTCTAACCTTCACAAATGATTTGAGCAGATATGGGTATATCTACTTAATGAAACACAAGTCTGAAACATTTGAAAAGTTCAAAGAATTTCAGTGTGAAGTGGAGAATCATCGTAACAAGAAAATAGAGTTTCTATGATCTGATCGCGGAGGCAAATATTTGAGTTATGAGTTTGTCCTTCATTTAAAACAATGTGGAATAGTTTCACAACTCACGCCACCTGGAACACCAAAGTGAATTGGTGTGTCTGAACATCGTAACTGTACTTTATTAGATATGGTGCAATCTATGATGTCTCTTACTGATTTACCACTATCATTTTGGGGTTATGCATTAGAGATAGCTGCATTCACTTAAAATATGGCACCATCAAAATCCATTGAGATGACACCGTATGAACTATGGTTTCGCAAGAAACCTAAGTTGTCGCTTCTTAAAGTTTGGGGTTGCGATGCTTATGTGAAAAAGCTTCGGCCTGATAAGCTCGAACCAAATCGGAGAAGTGCATCTTCATAGGATACCCAAAAGAAACTATTGGGTACACCTTCTATCACAAATCCGAAGGCAAGATTTTGTTGCTAAGAATGGATCCTTTCTAGAGGAGTTTCTCTCGAAAGAAGTGAGTGGGAGGAAAGTAGAACTTGATGAGGTAATTGTACCTTCTCTTGAATTGGAAAGTACCTGATCATAGAAATAAGTACCAGTGATGCCTACACCAACTAGAGAGGAAGCTAATGATAATATTCATGAAACTTCGGATAAAGTTACTACCGAACCTCGTAGGTCAACCAGAGCACGTTCCACACCAGAGTGGTATGGTAATCCTGTTCTGGAGGTCATGTTACTAGACAATGACGAACCTGCGAACTATGAGGAAGCGATGATGAGCCCAGATTCCGCAAAATGGCTTGAGGCCATGAAATCTGAGATAGGATCCATGTATGAGAACAAAGTATGGACTTTGGTTGACTTGCCAAATGATCGGCAAGCCATAGAGAATAAATGGATCTTCAAGAAGAATACAGACGCTGGTGGTAATGTTACTGTCTATAAAGCTAGACTTGTTGCGAAAGTTTTTTGACAAGTTCATGGAGTTGACTGTGATGAGACCTTCTCACCCGTAGCGATGCTTAAGTCTGTCCGAATCATGTTAGCAATTGCCATATTTTATGAAATCTGGCAAATGGATGTCAAAACTGCATTTCTTAATGGATTTCTTAAGGAAGAGTTGTATATGATGCAACCAAAAGGTTTTTGTCGATCCTAGAGGTGCTAACAAAGTGTGCAAACTCCAGCGATCCATCTCTGGACTGGTGCAAGCATCTCGGAGTTGGAATATACTCTTTGGTGGGGTGATCAAAGCATATGGTTTTATACAGACTTATGGTGAAGTCTGTATTTACAAGAAAGTGAGTAGGAGCTCTGTAGCATTGTTGATATTATATGTGGATGACATATTGTTGATCGGGAATTGTCGGTGTCAAAACCGGCGGATCTCAGGTAGGGGGTCCCGAACTGTGCGTCTAAGGCGGATGTTAATAGGAGGCAGGGGACACGATGTTTACCCAGGTTTGGGCCCTCTTGATGGAGGTAATACGCGATGTCCTGCTTGATTGTTCTTGATGATATGGGTATTACAAGAGTTGATCTACCACGAGATCGTAGAGGCTAAACCCTAGAAGCTAGCCTATGGTATGATTGTCTGTTGTCCTATGGACTAAACCCTCCAGTTTATATAGACACCAGAGGGGGCTAGGGTTACACAGAGTCGGTTCCAAGGGAGGAGATCTACATATCGTATTGCCTAGCTTTCCTTCCACGCCAAGGAGTGTCCCATCCGGACACGGGACGAAGTCTTCAATCTTGTATCTTCATAATCCAGCAGTCCGGCCAAAGGGTATAGTCCGGCTGTCCGCAGACCTCCTAATCCAGGACTCCCTTAGTAGCCCCTGAACCAGGCTTCAATGACGATGAGTCCGGCGCGCAGTTTTGTCTTCGGCATTGCAAGGCGGGTTCCTCCTCCGAATACTTCATGGAAGATTTTGAACACAAGAATAGTGTCCGGCTCTGCAAAACAATTTCCACATACCACCATACAGAGAATAATATTTCCCAAAATCTAATCTGCTGACGCATTTTGACAGCACGACGTTATGTCATGACCCGGTCCTTATCCAAACCATTTTTCCAACCAACACTGCACATATTGCGAGGCAGTTTTCTTGAAACGTCTCGTCGAAGCAGAGATCGTGTCCCCCTTATTACGGGATTCTCATCAATACGGACGTGGGTAACCCACTGTTGACACCTGATTTTGGCACAATGCAGAATGCAATGGAGATGGCCTCAAATGACAAAATATTCTAAATGAGAAATTTCACATTGCCGAGAGGAACAACTTTGATGTTTGGACCATAATCATTCGGCATCATATCAAAGACCAAAACTACACTCAGATTGTCATGTTTCTGAGTGCTTTTTGGTCAAGTACGCCTCCAGGACAATCTCGGATGAAGGAATGCTCTACATGAATTGTCTTCGTCTCATCGAATCGGTCGATTTTGATATAAAAATCATGTCAATCCGAGTTCATATGCAAAAGTTAGAGCTATCTGGATGCAGCCCTGTCAAGAGGCGAAATATGACGCGGAAGACCAGACATGTCTTGGCAAGTGTCTGATGTAATGCGTGAGTGTTTTGGCCCAGAAGATGGCCTCGAATCGGAAAACATTCAACACAAAAGTTTTTCGTCTCGTCAAAACGGTCAACTTTGCTTTTGGACACATTTTCATCCAAGGTCGTTTACTGCCTCAAAAACCTTGCCGGGGAAAGCTTGCCGCCGTGAACAGTGTCGGGGAAAGCTTGCCGCTGTGAACAGTAATCTTGCCGAGGAAAGCTTGCCGCCATGAACAGTGCCGCCGTGAACAGTAACCTGCTGGGGAAAGCTTGCTGCCGTGAACAGTAGAAACTGTCGAGGCCAATCCGACCACATGCTGAAGATGGGCTCAAATATTTATCTAGATGGCTTCGGATGAAGAAGTGTTCAACACAGGAGTTGTTCGTAACGTCGAAACGGTCAACTTTGCTTTTGGAGTCATCATCATCCGACGTAGTATACGACCTGCAGAGATGCTGCAAGAGTCGGACGGTCCAGTCAGCTACATGAACGAGTCCGACTCGAAATTAGAGATGACCCCGTGGAGTATTCAAGATGGCCTTATTTGGAAAATTGATCAACATACGGATTGTTGGCCTCGTCGAAGCACACATAATTAATATTTGAAACATCTCCATCGGAAGTCATATGCAGATTCCACAGCCCACGCAAGGAACAAGATAGAAGATTGGATCAGATTCGGGCTGAATCCGAGTGGGACCAGAACTAGGATTCTAGGACGTGAATTGATGTAATTTTCTTGTAAGGAAAGCCTAGATAAATCCTTTGCTTGCACGGGAAGTCCATCCGCCTCTTATATATGTTGGGGGTGATGGCCGATTGAACAACACACAATCGAACAAATCAATATACTACTTTTTCATCTACGTTTTATCTCTCCACCGTTTTTCTATCTCGTTCTTCGCTGTTCTTCGTGTTTGAGAGCCGCGAATCCCGAGGCTCTAGGGGCGAGCGAATCGACCTAGGGCAGCCCATAGCCGCCGCACTCCCTGACGGGGTCCCTCCCGGGGGTGTGGGGTTTTCGGGTCTGCAAAAGCACCCGTCGACTGTCTTGCGTATCGCGCTATCGGTCGGGTCTCCTTCGACGTGAGCTGTGGTGCATCACCCCCAGCGTCGAGGGTACACGTAACGTGTTCGTGTGCCAACACCCACTCGTGCCCATTGGCATGACTCCTCGATTTTAGGCGAATCCTAAACGACCGCGAGGAGGACGCTTGGCATTCACCCTCTTTATAAAGAGGCCAAGACCTGTCCTTTTTTCCTCTCATGCTCAATCGAATCCTTCCCCCGCCTCGAGTTCCAACACCCTAGGCTCAGGTCAGGCGCTTCGGACCTTCAACCATGTCCGGATCCAACCTCCAAGGTCGGTGGATGCCTTCCTTTGTCACAGAGGAGGACATCAAGAAGCTGAGAGAGGCCAGATATCTGACCGCCGAAATTTCGTACAGGCTGCCCACCCGAGGGCAGGTCATCCCCACTCCTGAACCCAATGAGAGTGTTGTGTTCATCTCTCACTTCCTCCGAGGACTAGGCCTCGCTCTGGATCCCTTTGTTAGGGGGCTCATGTTCTATTATGGGCAGGATTTCCATGATCTGGCCCCGGATTCCCTCCTTCACATCTCGTCGTTCATCGTCGTATGTGAGGCCTTCCTTCGCATTACCCCTCACTTCGGCCTGTGGCTCAAGACCTTCAATGTGAAGCCGAAGATGATCGAGGGGCGGCACGCAGAGTGCGGAGGTGCCGTGATAAGCAAAAGCGCTGATGCTCCATGGCCAGAGGGTTCCTTCCCAAAGGTGTCCAGTTTGTGGCAGCAGGAGTGGTTTTATATCACAGCTCCCCGAAGTGCCAAGTGGGTAGCCGCCCTTGCCTTTCGCTCGGGCCCCCCACCACAACTGACATCATGGATCAACAGGGGGATGAGCTGAGGTCCAGCAAAGGATCTGCCGATATTGCAGAGCCACATCCGAGATCTCTTTGAGAGAGATTTCAGCATGGTTATGGTAATGTAGGTTATGCTAGTTCGTCGAGTCCAGCCTTGCAAATGTTGACCCCTCCATATGTGGGAATTCAACCCGAAAGGACCGCGAACCATCCAGCACTTCCTCGGCATGATGCTCGAGGAGATGTACAAATTGTTCTTCGGACCCCAAATAGAGTGTCCGGATACCACCGAGGATGCGGGTCTGAGCTGCAACCTCCCTAATACCCATGTAAGTAATCCCATAGCCGAACACGTTGTCCTTTTATTTATCATGACATCATTCTGAAAAGTCGCTCTTTGAACAGGACTGGATAACAAAGGCAAAGATGATCAGGTGTTCGGCCCCCCTTCCCGAAGGCTTGGCCAATCCAGGACTGGACAGAATGCTCGAGCCGGCGCCTCATCAGGTGCCCTCAAAGGAAGATGAAGGGGGAATAAAGAGGCCGAAAGCGGGACTCACTCGCTACTCGTCCCAACCGGGGGAATGAGCACCTCGGCGAGGGAGGATAACCAAGGAGAAGAATCTAACATTCCCTCTCCCCGAGGAAGGAAGATGATCACCTCTGAAGATCTAGAACCCAAGGTTTCCAAACGGGAGAAGAAATCTTCACCAGAGAGTCTTGCCTCGGAGGGTATTCTTGCCGCACAATGTCCGCACGGGGATTAGCCCTCTACCGAGCTATAAGTAATCAAAAGGTATTTTAATAGTGAAAGTATCCTACCTTACTTCTGAAGACAATAACCGAAGCTTATATCTTGTAGTTCGGATCGTAGCCCTTCTCGACAGAGTTCGTCTTCGGGGGATCTTCTTCCAGAGATGATGGAGAGCGAAACACCTCCCCCTGCCACCTCGCCTCATGAGGCGGGCGACCCTGAAGTGTCGTCGCGGAGGGTTTCTCCTGATCCGCCAAGGCCAGAGGGTAATCCTTTGGCCACCCGGATTCCTCAGTATTCGGCTCCTAAAGAGAGCAACAGAAAGAGTCCGGAACCGTAAAGTGTGCGGTCGGACGCACTGAAGGATGTTCTGGAGCAAGCGGCCATCTCAGAAGCACATCATACACTAATGGGTGTGATAATTGAAAGGATTTCATCCGCCGAAAGCGGGTTGCATGAATCTTTTATGAGCCTGCTGAAAGGCTTTGAGGTACATGAAATAGTGTATGTTTTTTACAGTACCGCGCATGCTAGCTGTGCCCTATGCAGATAGTAGCCCCTGAGACTCTGGTTGCCATCAAAAACAGCGGCAAACAGAGCATCATAGTCCCTGGTAATAACCAGACCACCTTTATGTGCAGGTGGCTGAAGGTCTGGTGGCTAGCCAGACTGATGAGTTTGCCGAGCTAAAGCGGCAACTTGATGCGGCAGATGTCGACATCGTGCTTGTCAACAAGTGGCTTGACAAGGCATAGGGTAAGTGATTTCTCCGGTGATCAACACATAGTAAGACGAGCATGATGCCAGTATCTTTAATATGTTGTGCCTGTAGATGGAGCTGCCACCTGGAGACCCTCTGGGCGGAACTTGCCCGAGCCAAGGAACAAGCAAGGAATAGCGATGCGGCCGCTCTAAAGCCGGTCGAAGAGCTGAGGGCCGAACAGGCCGCGCACGGCCAGAGCAAGGAAAGAATAGCCAAGATGGCCGTTGAGTTAAAAGATGCCGCTGACCGTTACAAGCTTCTTCAAAAAGAAAGCCGAGCGAGGGCGACAGACCTAGAGAAGGCCATGGTAGCAGCCAAGGAAGCCCGCTCCAAAATCAGAGCGGTGAAGGAGGAGCTGCGTCAAGCTGTGGATATCGTGGCTAGGAAGCCCTTCTTGTTGCGGACTAAGTTTGGAGATCCGAAGTATGCTCCTCTTGATCAACTTTGGAGTTCTGTAGACGCCTACGTGGATTTGGCGGCAAGTGCTGCTAATGCGGCCGAGTACTTCAAGGATCAAAAAGATCGCGAAGTGGAAAAGCTGTTCTGGTCACAGTTCCATGCTCCAGTGCGTCCGTTGCTGTTGAATGAGCAAATGGCCGAGTGGGCCGAGCTCCATAGGTTGTTCGGAATTGCCATGAGGTCTGTTGTGGATCATCTGTGGCCGGGAGAGCCAAGGCCGAATAGTTACTTTAGTTTAGTGCAACAATTCCTTGGCGTTGTGCTGCACATCGACGCTATGAAGAGGTCGGCGTGCATACAGGGTGCGCGGATGGCACTTGCCCATGTCAAGACATACTGGGCAGATATGGAGGCCACCACTGTTGCAACACAGGGTTCGGCCGTAGGTCGAGTGGCTGCCGAGCACTACTTTGAAGAAGTTCTTGAAGGTTCTCATGCGATAGAGGCTCAATGCTCGAAGAATATTATGTTCTAGTGACATGTACTCCCATTGTAAAAACAATGTTTTATTGAGTTATCAAGGCTATGTTTATACTTTTGCCTGAAAGTATTATGATGCCTCCTGTGCGGCCGTTTATGTATATATGTATATAACCTGAAAGTTTGCAGTCGTCGGCTTCCGCCCCCACGCATATAATGCGGGGGTGTTTGCAAAAACGCGTATTCACACTTGATCCAACATCTTGGTCCATTAAGGAGGTGGTAGCGCAGCGAACGAGGCAATCAGACTATATTTCTTTAACACTTTCACTTAGCCATAGGAGTTTGACGGTGGGGCTACTATATAGCCCCTGGTACTTCTGCGATCGTCCGAATACGAGGCGCGTACGTACATGACCGAGAAACGGCCCTTCGTTAATGCGGAGTAATCCCGAAGATTCCATTGAGTCATCGAGTGGCTGACCAGTCTCGCACTTTATCATGATAGTCAGTTTTTGGCTTTCTCTACTGAGGTGCTCATCCGGATGAACCAGGGCACAATCGCAGTAGTTCTCCCAGTGCTACCTTAGCCGATATAGCGGAACATAAGGTACCAAAATGTGGGAGCTGGGCAAACCCAACATTTGACCAAAGAAATGATTCGGAGCTGATGCATATATGGCCAAACTCGCGACACCGAACACTCCCTAAGGTATTCAGTCTTTATAACATATGCCGGGCTGAATGATGCCCTTAATAATAAACCTCGAGTGTCCAGGTACGTGCAATATCCTGACGTGGCCACATGCCAATAACGTCCGCATCCTTCTCGGTTGTATTGAGTATCCGGAGGATGTGAACAACAAGAGACAGTAAAAAAGGTTTACGCAGGGTCTTAATCTGAAAAAGAAACCTTTGTGCGGGTCCCTGCTGCACGTCTGCACCTGTGTCTCTGTTGTGCCGTGTCCTGGATGGGTGTAGCACGATTGTCATCTATAAAATAGAAGAACTTAGGTGAAAGTTGCCGTGCCAAAAAATTGGTTATTATCAATAAACTATTAAAATTCAGGATAAGTCAAGTTGAGCCGGACTAGCCCTGATTACACGCGGGAAGCCCCTGGTACCGTCTGGGAGGGTTTGATCACCAAACCAATCTTATGTATATGTAATGGTGCACCAGACTCGTCTAACCGTGCCCGTGGTCTTGACGACCTGTCATTTTTTCTGGTTGGTGAGGCCGTCTAGTGCTCGGCTGTTAAAGCCGCCGCACACTCTTCCGCGCATAGAAAACGCTCGGTATTTCCGCTAACTGTGATGGTGCCACGTAGACCGGGAATCTTAAGCTTGAGAGAAGCGTAATGCGGTATTGCATTAAAATGAGCGAAAGCCGTTCTTCCGAGTAGTGCTTGATAGCCACTTCGGAATGGAGCGATGGGGAAAGTTAACCTTTCGCTTCGGAAGTTATCGGGAGAACCGAATACAACCTCTAGCAATAGAGAGCCCGTACAACGGGCCTCTTGGCCTGGTATTACTCCCTTGAAGGTAGTATTCCTGTGGCTTATTTGTGTCGGGTCTATCCCCATTTTTTGGACTGTGTCCTGATATATCAGATTTAGACCACTTCCGCCGTCCATGAGGACTCCTGTGAGATGGTATCCATTTATTATTGGGTCTAACACCAAGGCAGCTAATCCTTCGTGCCGGATTCTTGTCGCGTGATCCCTGTGGTCAAAAGTGATCGGGTAGGCCAGCCAGGGGTTGAACCTAGGGGTGACGGGCTCTATGGCACATGTGTCTCAGAGTGCATATTTGCTTCTCCTCTTCGTCACATGGATCATGTTTACTATTTTGACCTCTGGTGGGAATTTTTTGTGTCCTCCGGTGCTTTGCTGGCGAGGTTCGTCCTCATCTTCGCTTGGTGTCTCATCCCCTTTGTGTTCGGCATTTAGCTTACTGGCCTGCTTGAAGACCCAACATTCTCTGTGGGTATGATTTGCAGGTTTATCGGGGGTGCCATGAATCTGACATAGTTTGTCAAGAATCTTGTTTAGGCCAAACGGTCCATCTCTGCTACCTTTGAAAGGCTTTTTCTGCTGACCTGGTCAAGAGCCCCTGAATCCGGCGTTTACCACCGTTTTATCTAGTCTATCTTCTTTATTTGGACACTTGTTTTTATTGCGTCGTGGTTTTCCATTGCCATCCCTGACTTCAGATGTGCTTGGGTCGCTGGTGCTACCACGGGCTATCTAGCTATCTTCGCCTGCGCAAAAGCGGCTCATGAGGCTTGTTAAGGATGCAATTGTTCTCTGTTTTTCTTGGCCGAGGTGTCTGGCAAGCCATTCGTCTCGGACGCTGTGTTTGAAAGCTGCTGGCTTCGGCATCCGGACAGCGGATGATTTGGTTCTTATAAGTGAGAAACCTGTTCCAAAGCTTTCGGGTGGACTCTCCGGGCTATTGAATTATATGGCTTAAATCGTCTGCATCCGGAGGTAGGACATAGGTCCCTTGAAAATTAGCCCGAAAAGCGTCCTCGAGCTCCTCCCAACCTCCAATTGAGTTTTCGGGGAGGCTTTTCAGCCAGTGCCGAGCTGGTCCTTTAAGCTTGAGGGGAAAGTATTTGATGGCATGGAGATCGTCTCCGCGAGCCATATGGATATGGAGGATAAAGTCCTCAATCCAGACCCCAGGGTCTGTGGTCCCGTCGTATGCCTCTATGTTCACTAGTTTGAATCCTTCTGGGAATTCGTGGTCCAGCACCTCATCGGTGAAACATAGGGGGTGTGCAGCACCCCTGTATTGGGATGTGCCATGGCGTTCGGACGGTTGTAGAATTCAGTTTTGATTTTGTGCCGGAGCGCGCTTCCTAGATCCATAGATGCATCTGGTCGTACCGGACTTTTGGCGCAAGTCCTCATGTAGATTGTGTGTTGACTTATGTGCGACTTTGTTAGCCCCTCTATCACGGTCACAAGGTGGTGGATCCGGCCGGTTGGCCGTTTCATTTTCTGGCTGTGTGGGCTCTAAGGCTTTGGATAGCTCTTTATGTGGTAACTTCCACCGTACTTTGCTTCATTGTCGAGCATGTTGTTCCACCTGCTGTTGAGCGTATTTTGTGCGGCCTTAAGCCTTTGCTTCTGCTTCTTCAGACTCCTCGCTGTGGCAATAAGCCTTCTGCGGAGGTTCTCTTGCTCCAAGTGTGTTTCCGGGATGATGTGTGCATCTTCGTCCGGACTGTTTTCCTCCCGAGAGGGGGTTTGATGAGGTTTATCCTCGGCGTCGCCGTGTTCGGACGTCGGATCCGTACTATGTTCGCCGCTTGTAGCTTCATCGCGCTCTACCGCCGAGGCAATGTGATCATCATTTCCTCTAGAGTCGACTGGAGTGTTATTTTCTCTTGCGCTGTTATCGTTGTTTTTGCTATGGCGGGACTTAGAGCGGCGCCGCTGACGTCGGCGCTTGGGTTGCTTCTTGGAGGGGCCATCCTCCGCTGTCTCTTCGCCATTGCCTTCTTTGGGTGTATCCACCATGTATATGTCATGTGATGAAGTGGCTGTCCGGCGCCCTGTGGGCGCTGGTTCTTGTTCGTCTCCTGCATCTTCTTCCATTCCGTCGATGTCTTCGGAGTCGAAGTTGAGCATGTCGGTTAAGTCGTCGACAGTGGCTACTAAGTGGGTGGTGGGTGGGCAGCGAATTTCTTCGTCGTCCGCATCCCATTCTAGCCGAACATAGTTCGGCCAAAGTTCTCCTGACTAGGAGAGAGACCTTAATGAATTTAGCACATCGCCGAAAGGCAAGTGCTGAAAGATATCCGCGGAGGTGAACTCCATGACCGGCGCCCAGTCAGATTCGATAGGCACGGATGCAGGTGGCTCGGAGTCCATGGTCGGAGACAAATCCAATGGTTCGGCGACACGGCTCTCATAAGGGGTGAAGTCAGTATCCGGCTCCATCGCCACTGAGAGTGCGGCCTCCATGGCGGGGTCTATCCCTCCGTCCTTGGATGGCGCGATTTGCTCCGGATTGAAAGCCGGAGTAGTTGCAAATGTGATCTCCCGAACATTGTCCGATGTCAGAGTTATGTCATGCTCGTCGTGACTGCACGGTGCACCTGACAAAGGCTCGAATCCGTCGAAGATCAAGTCTCCATGGATGTCGGTAGTGTAGTCTAAGTTTCCGAATCTGACCTGATGGCCAGGGGCGTAGCTCTCAATCTGCTCCCGATGGCCAAGCGAATTGGCTCGCAGTGCGAAGCCACCAAATATGAAGATCTGTCTGGGGAGGAAAACCTCACCCTGGACTGCATCACTACCGATGATTGAAAGAGCCATCGAGCCTTACGATGACGAAACAGTGGAACTCTCAATGAAAGCACCAATGTTGGTGTCAAAACCGGCGGATCTCAGGTAGGGGGTCCCAAACTGTGCGTCTAAGGAGGATGGTAACATGACGCAGGGGACACGATGTTACCCAGGTTGGGGCCCTCTTGATGGAGGTAATACCCTACTTCCTGCTTGATTGTTCTGGATGATATGAGTATTACAAGAGTTGATCTACCACGAGATCGTAGAGGCTAAACCCTAGAAGCTAGCATGTGGTATGATTGTCTGTTGTCCTATGGACTAAACCCTCCGGTTTATATAGACACCGAAGGGGGCTAGGGTTACACAGAGTCGATTACAAGGGAGGAAATCCACATATCCGTATTGCCTAGCTTGCCTTCCACGCCAAGGAGAGTCCCATCCGAACACGGGACGAAGACTTCAATCTTCTATCTTCGTAGTCTAGCAGTCCGGCCAAAGGGTATAGTCCGGCTGTCCGGAGACCCCCTATCCAGGACTCCCTTAGGAGTGATATAGAATTTCCGAATAGCATAAAAGGATACTTGAATAAGAGTTTTTTCAATGAAAGACCTCGGTGAAGCTACTTATTTATTGGGCATCAAGATCTATAGGGATAGATTGAGATGTTTAATAAGAATTTCACAAAAGCACATACCTTGATAAGATTTTGAATAAGTTCAAAATGGATCAGTCAAAGAAAGGTTCTTGCCTGTGTTGCAAGGTGTGAAGTTGAGTAAGACTCAAAGCCCGACCACGACAGAAGATAGAGAGAGAATGAAAGTCATTCCCTATGCCTCAGCCATAGGTTCTATAAAGTATGCCTTGCTGTGTACCAAACCTGTTGTGTATCTTGCCATTAGTTTTGCAAGGGGTACAATAGTGATCCAGGAGTAGATCACTAGACAGCAGTCAAAATTATCCTTAGAGGACTAAGGAAATGTTTCATGGTTATGGAGGTGACAGAGAGTTCGTCATAAAGGGTTACGTCGATGCAAGCTTTAAAACTGATCCAGATAACTCAGAGTCTCAATCTGGATACATATTAAAAGTGGGAGCAATTAGCTAGAGTAGCTCCATGCAGAGTATTGTAGACATAGAAATTTGCAAAATACATAGGATCTGAATGTGGAGGACCCATTGACTAAGCTTCTCTCACAAGCAAAAGATGATCACACCTTAAGTGCTATTTGGGTGTGAATCACATGGCGATGTGAACTAGATCATTGACTCTAGTAAACCTTTTGGGTGTTGGTCACATGGTGATGTGAACTATGGGTGTTAATCACATAAAGATGTGAACTATTGGTGTTAAATCACATGGCGATGTGAACTAGATTATTGACTCTAGTGCAAGTGGGAGACTGAAGGAAATATGCCCTAGAGGCAATAATATAGTTGTTATTTATATTTCCTTATATCATGATAAATGTTTATTATTCATGCTAGAATTGTATTAAACCAGAAACTTGATACATGTGTGGATACATAGACAAAACACCGTGTCCCTAGTAAGCCTCTACTAGACTAGCTCGTGGCTCGGCCGGGAATATTGAGAAACCTGGTTTTTTAATTCATGTAATTCCAGAACATGCCTAAAAATCATGAAACTTGGCACGGTGTCATGACATGGCACCAACATGTTGTGGTAACGTGTCACCTCCGTATGCGAAACGACATACACTGCCTTCTCCCACCTTAATTTTTTTACACAGGCATCTTAGACCAAATAGGAGTTTCGTGCTAAATTATGGAATTATTCTGGGTTCGTTTGGCCTTTTTATACATTAATTGAATTTCTGGGCATTTAATGTGCATAATTCAAATTTGAACTATAAGCACATGCTCTAGTGCACCAAAGTTGGTTGAAAAAAATCACATGTGGGTCCTTGGGTGAATTTGGTAGGTCCCATGCAAGAAATGGGAATGGAATTCAAACATCTAGGCATCGTGGCCCGGCCGGAAATATTGAGGAACTTGGTTTTTTAATTCCTGTAAATTGAAAGCACGCCTGAAAATCATGAAACTTGGCTTGGTGTAATGACATGGCACCAACATACTGTGGTAATTTTTTTGGCCGAATTGGGACAAGGTTTGGTATACGCTTCTTACAAACTGGAGCTTCCCTCAAGAAGGCTCGTGGTTCCGAGAGGGAATGTGTCACCTCCGTGTGCAAAACGACATACCCTGCCTTCTCCCGCCTTAATTTTTTACACAGGCAGCTTAGACCAAATAGGAGTTTGGTGCTAAATTTTGGAATTATTCCGATTTTGTTTGGCCTTTTTATACATTAATTGAATTTCTGGGCATTTAATGTGCATAATTAAAATTTGAACTACAAGCACATGCTCCAGTGCACCAAAGTTGGTTGAAAAATCACATGTGTGTCCTTGGGTGAATTTGTAGGTCCCATGCAAAAAATGGGAATGGAATTCAAACATCTGGGCGTCGTGGCCTGACCGGAAATATAGAGAAACTTGGTTTTTTAATTCCTGTAAATTGAAAACACGCCTGAAAATCATGAAACTTGGCGTTGTCTCATGACATGCCAACAACATGGTGTGGTAAATTTTTTGGCCGAATTGGGACAAGCTTTGGTGTAAGCTTCTTGTAAACCGAAGCTTACCTCAAGAAGGCTCGTGGTTCCGAGAGGGAACGTGTCACCTCCATGTGCGAAACGACATACACTGCCTTCTCCCGCCTTGATTTTTTACACAGGTAGCTTACACTAAATAGGAGTTTCATGCTAAATTTTGGAATTATTCTGGGTTTGTTTGGCCTTTTTATACATTAATTGATTTTCCAGGCATTTAATGCACATAATTTTAATTTGAAGTACAAGCACATGCTCTAGTGCGCAAAAGTTAGTTGGAAAATCATTTGTGTACTTGGGCGAATATCTAGGTCCCATGGAAGAATTGGGAATGGAATACAAACATCTGGGTGTCTTGGCTCGGCCCGGAAACATCGAGAAACTTGGTTTTAAAATTCCCGTAAATCCAAAATTCGTCTGAAAATCATGAAACTTGGCATCGTGTTATGACATGGCACCAACATGATGTGGTAAATTGTTTGTCCGATTTGTGAAGGCGCACACATTAACAATCAAAAAAGTCATTTTGGAACTAGTTCTATCATGTTACAAATCAAAAACACAAGTATTATTGAAACTGTGGGTGTTCTACTTACCATATACGTGCTGCCACGCATCCCCCTTTTTATTGGCTAGGAGGTGTCGTGCGGGGTAGCTATTTGAGTACGAGAGGCGTGCGATCAGACACCTGCGCGTGCTCATCGGGAGGAGATCCCTTTGACCTATATCCTTTGCCCACCTCCCTCCCAACGTCTCCATTAATGCCACCCGAGCCCTTGTTTCCTAGCGTGGCTATGTCTCACTCGGCTGAGATTTAAGAGAGAAAAAAGATAACCTGAAAAGAAAGTTTTGCACGGATGTTGATATAAGATCCGACGGACCTATATAGCATCGACCGTGACTTATAGCAACACTGATGAATATAAGGATGATAAAAGAGGATAATAATTGTCTTACATATTTAGGAATATAATTAAAAAAGCCACATGCGACAACGCCCAAAATACATAAGGGCAAAAGAAGAAGGAAGACAATGATCTAGCTTGTTGATATCTACTTTCTTGATGCGTTGCTGCAGGCCGCGAGATCTAGTCTCCGCGGCGAGCGGCGATGAGCTCTTTCGTGTCCTCAAGACGATGCTTGAGAGCATCCACAAATTCCTTCACCAGCCTTTGGCACTCGATGCAGAGCATGTCATTCTCGTCCATAAGTTTCTTGACGATGACACCGATCCTCTTCAACAAGGCTGTGGTCTCCTCCTGCTGCTCCGCACTTCTGACGATCTTCATCCTTAGCAGGTCGCGCTCAGCCCGGAGCTTCACATTGCTCTCACCTAGTTGCTGGATGATGCCGGTAGCCTGTTCAAATGAGTCTTTCATGTCATCCTACAACCTCGCCCAGCCGGAGATCCGATCCATCTGGCTATGGACGATCGCATTCATGCGCCTGTAAGATCACGTGCCTGCGAGATATTTTCCTAGGCCTCCGCGGTGCGGGAGGACATCTCTGCTGCATTCGCGGTGCGGTGGGACATCTCTGCTGCTTCTGTGGTGCGACCAAACTAGTCTTCTGCATCAATGGTGCGGCTGGACCTCTGTGCTGCAGCGGGACCTTTCATGGCGAGGCGGGACATCTCTCATGCTTCCGATTCCATCCTCGCCTCTCCCTGGTGGTAATCTCTCGACCCAGAACTCACGTTGGCCATCGCAGATGCAAGGGAACGATGATGAATGACTTGTTTGTTTTTATGGATGAGGAGTTGAGGAGGAATGTGCAGTCATCTTGGAGTAGCAGTATTTATAACCGAGTACTAATACGCTCCTAAGTGGGAAACCGTTTAGGTTTTGATCGATGTGAACATGTTTGCAATTAAATATAGCGTGGTAGTAATTTGAAATGTGATGGGATGCAGGCTAAAAATTTATTGACGGTTCTATAATTTATAAGTGCAACACTATTCTCGGACGGCGTAATGTGGGCACGCTTTCTCGGCCACGTACGTGGCGTTTGGACCATAGGGTGCACCACAATAGGCAATGTCAACACACGTCTTGTTCCAACAACCATCCGCGCTCGTTATTACCATCGTGCACGCTTCTTTTAATTAGAATGTGTGCCCGTCTAGCACACACACGTTGATCTGTCTAACTGATTCTGTTTGTTGTGGCTAATCACAAACAGTTCATATGTGTGAAGTGTATGCCGTCAATGCAAACACTTTGATCTGGCCGACCATTTTTGTTGTGTTGCCTAATCGCAAACAGTTAATCCTTCTGAAGCGTATGCCCTCAATCGCACACATCTTCATTTGTCTGCCCGTTTCTATTGTTCTGCCTCATCATAAACAGTTAATCCGAGTGAACTGTATGCCATATATCACACACGCCTTCATCTGGCTGCCCGTTTCTGTTCTTCTTCCTCATCGCAAACAGTTAACTGAACTGAACCGTATTCTCTGCATCACACATGCAACTAAAATCTGAACCGTGTTTGATGAATACTTCATTGCAAATGTTTTGCATCTTTTTGACGGTTTTTATATCACCAATTGTGATTAATGCATCGCACAAAGTTTCATCAAAGGGTCTCTGTTCGTAGTGTCGCGTTAGCAGCATCCTACAGTAGTGCCATCCTTGATCCACCTGGCACCATTGTGGGCGCTCATTGCAGACCCATGAAAATCCATACCAGATCCACATGCTGCTAACAGATGCCACCCACCATGGCAACCCAGACACTACCACATACACCAGGATTACTATTGTTGTCGCCGCGAAATGAGATTGCCATCTACCCAACGCCACCAGAAAGCTGCCGCCTCTGTGCCTCAAAAGCCACAACTCTGACATGGAATCTTTCAGAAAATATGATGGATTGTGATTGTTTCAATGACTAAGAACACAGCTTGTTAGTTTCCAATAAAGTTTATGTTCTATACTTTAGATTGCGAATGAATTGTTGCTCTAGCATGAGGAGTTTTATGATGATATATTGTTGTTATGATAATGACCATGATGCTTCCATGTGTGTATTTTATTTTTATCGCACCTCTCTCTCTCTAAGCATGTGATGATGATTATCGATCTCGGTTGTCGCTTGAGGACAAGCGAGGTCTATGTCGGTGTCAAAACCGGCGGATCTCGGGTAGGGGGTCCCAAACTGTGCGTCTAAGGCTGATGGTAATAGGAGGCGGGGGACACAATGTTTACCCAGGTTTGGGCCCCCTCGATGGAGGTAATACCCTACTTCCTGCTTGATTGATCTTGATGATATGAGTATTACAAGAGTTGATCTACCACGAGATCGTAGAGGCTAAACCCTAGAAGCTAGCCTATGATTCTGATTGTCCTGGTCCTACGGACTAAACCTTCCAGTTTATAAAGACACCGGAGGGGGCTATGGTTACACAGAGTCGGTTACAGAGAAGGAGATCTACATATCTGAATCGCCAAACTTGCCTTCCACGCAAACGAGAGTCCCACCTGAAAAAGGGACGAAGCCTTCAATCTTGTATCTTCAAAGTCCAATAGTCCGGCCAAAGTATATAGTTCGGCTGTCCGAGGAACCCCTAATCCAGGACTCCCTTAGTATCCCCTAAACCAGGCTTCAATGACGTTGAGTCCGGCGCGCAGATTGTCTTCGGCATTGCAAGGCGGGTTCCTTCTCCGAATACTCCATAGAAGATTTTGAACACAAGGATTGTGTCCCGCTCTGTAAAACAAATTCCATATACCACTGTAGAGAGTATAATATTCCACAAATCTAATCTGCTGACAACTTTTCTGTAACACCCCGGATATGATTGTCCCAATATGTACTCCAACTCTTGCCGTTTCCGGCGTTAAGTTATTTTATTTTCTCGGGTTCGGGTTTTTTGTCTCCGTGTGTTGTTGTCGTTGTCATGCATCTCATATCATGTCATCATGTGCATTGCATTTGCATACGTGTTCATCTCATGCATTTGAGCTTTTTCCCCGTTGTCCGTTTTGCATTCCGGCGCTTTGTTCTCCTCTGGTGGTCAATTCTACCTTTCATTCGTGTGTGGGGATTAAACATTTTCGGATTGGACCGAGACTTGCCAAGTAGCCTTGGTTTACTACCAGTAGACCGCCTGTCAAGTTTCGTACCATTTGGACTTCGTTTGATACTCCAACGGTTAACCAAGGGACCGAAAAGGCCTCGTGTGTGTTGCAGCCCAACACCCCTCCAAGTTGGCCCAAAACCCACAAAAACCCACTCCATCATCTAGAGTGTTCGATCACGATCGCGTGGCCGAAAACCGCACCTCATTTGGACACTCCTAGCTCCCTCTATGCCTATATATACACCACCCTCCCGAAAATTCGCGGTTCCCCTCGTCTCTAACCCTAGATCCAGCTCCTCCGCGCAGCCGGACACGTCCGCCGGCCGCCGGACACGTCCTTCCACCGGCCCGCGCCAATCGACGCCCGCCACGTGGCGCCTCTGTGCCCAATTCGCCTCCCTCCGCCGCTGGCCCGCGAGGCCCAGGGCGGGCCCTCCTCCGCCGCCGCCCGGGCCGAGCTGCCCTGCGCTCCCCGCCGCCTTCCTCTCGCCTCGCGCCGCCCGAGAGAGCTGTCGGCGCCGCCCAGCCCGCTC